>NC_044055.1:25799799-26009799 GCF_902167405.1 Gadus morhua | reverse complement strand
TTGCACTACTGGTAGTGATATTTGTAGTTGGTATGGTTGGTTTCTATCTAAGGACAAATAAAGACACATAGACACTTCATACAATAAATCTGATGCATTGCGATAAAGTACCAAAGTACGTTCACTGACTATAATCGTCCCTCGATTGGTGTTTCTAACCACAATCCTCAGAATTTAGATTTACACTGATAGATGTTTAAATCAATTTTTATTCACCATTAGATTCTCCTGTTGTGACCCCCAGCTATACTGCTTTCTAGTGTTATCTATGCGAACATCAAGATTGTAGCAATGGAAGTGCTACATGCCACCTAGGTGGCTGCCACACTGGTTGTGGAGGTTTTTCTGGGCTCCTCCACAACCAGGACCAAAGGGTCCTGGTTGTGGAGGAGCCCAGAAAACCGGTGAATGTTTATTTACTTATTTACCGGTTTATTGCACAGTTTGAAGGACAATGGTACATGGAGATGATCTGTATGCGATCTCCTCTAGTTTGTGTGGTGATGGTTGGTATAACCTGTGCGCATTGATTGCTCAATGTACAAAAGGTGTGCAGCCTCACTCAGTCCCAGTGTTCAATAAGTCTGACTCGGGCCAGGTGAGGCTCATTAAACCAGCCATCATCCACACACACCACAAGGAAATCCCGAGTGTGTAACATTACGTTAAATAAAATCAAATACCTGTTTCTCACACCATATTGATGCAAAAGTACAAGTACAAACCTTCCTTCATCTGTCTTGTAGCTTTTCAGCGACACCACGACCCTGTACCAGCTAGGAACGGAGCCATCCTCTCCAGACATACTCCCACACCACACTCAGACCAGCCTCAGGGAGCCCAGGAGACCCTGGACCTCTGGGGCTTATAACACCCTCCCATCCTCACCAATAAAGCAACAATCAGAACCCAGCACTGCCGACCCCGCCATCCACTTCCTGTTCAGGTCCATCTTTGAAAATACTTTCAACATACAGAACTTCACCCTTATTATTGTATATTCTCTGCTTTTATCCTATGTTTATTCCTTGAGCAATTTAACTTTGTAAACTCCATTTGAACAGTGATCCATATAACTATTATAATGATTATTGTTATTTTACTGTATGTCTCCTAGGGAAAAGCCAATAGAAACCAGCTACAGTGAGCCAGAGCACAGCTTGGCTATGCAGGACATAAACGCAGTCTTCCAAGCCGATCAGAGTGTCTTGTTTGGCGGGTCCACCTCTCTCCAGGGTGCATGGGCCAGAAAAGAGCCATGGCAAGATGAGAAGGAAGTGGAGGAGGAGGTGCAGCCCCTTCAGAGTGAAGTGGACGACCTGATCCAGAGGATCCTAAGGAACTCTGTAACCTCACCCTATCACCCACACACCACTGGATCCTCACCCTACCACCCACACACCACTGGATCCTCACCCTACCACTTTCACACAACTGGATCCTCACTCTATCACCCTCACACCAATGGATCCTCACCCTGCCACCCTCAAACCACTGGATCCTCACCCTACCACCCTCAAACCACTGGATCCTCACCCTACCACCATCACACCACTGGATCCTCACCCTGGTACTATGTGCCAGGTGCGAGGGCCCCGGAAGAGACCCCGGCGTGGGGAAGCAGTGTCGACAGTAGTGGCGTTAGCAGGGGGGCCATGGGCATCTCCCCAGGCTATGGCTCGCGTTGCTGGACGATGGGACTGGAAAGGAAGAGGAGCGGGGTGGCAGCCGGCCTGGTGGACACAGGTGAGGGGATATGAGTGTTGCAGGGCTCTCCGTGTTGTCTATTATATACCTTCATTTTGCTTACAATAATCTATACAAATTTTGAAAGTAGTCAAAACCAACATTTTTCAAGGAATTAGTAATGAATACTTAATTAATACAGTTGCAGTACATCTGCAAATCAGTTCATATAGATGGGACGAACACCCTTCCGGGAATGACCAATACATGAATAAGGTTCATTATTTGTTTCCTGTAGTGCTGCCGCCATTGAAGAGGGGAAGACTTGGCTTTGAGAAGGTGCCGGGCAGGTGTGATGGGCAGACAAGACTAAGGTTCTTAAAATAACAATTAGACCTCAGTTTATCCCACCATATACAAAAGAGACTGGGACCTTCTAACGCAGTTTATCTTCAATTATCCCATTAATTATTACACTATTTTGTTATTTATTTATATAATAATAATATTAATAAAAATAAACACGGATCAAATGCATACTTTGAAGTATGTCCCCTTATACTTTTGCAGCTTCCTCTTTTATTAGTTCAACTTTGCCTCTGGCGGTTGGTCCGTCTGGTTCTGTACAGACTGAGCAGGTAGGTTCTCTAGGTCAGTCTGTTTCTGTCCAGACTAAAGCAGGTCATCAGTGGACACACAATCGGGTCATTTAAGTGCTGCCCCTTGAATTTTGCTGGAAGGGATCAAAATACACCAACCTACTTTACGGCAATATACTGCAGAAATATAATGCATATAATAAGATAAGATGATGCATAACTGTTCCAGAGAGGAAATTCAGGAATGTACCACATACATAATATACCAAAATATATATTCTAGAGTATATTATGTAATGTATTCCTATTGAAACAAATTAAATTTGTGGGCTGGGTTATTTGGGCATCCCCAGTTAAACTGATAATATCCCTCTCGTTTCAAAAGCTCCAAAATGATTTCCTTTTTTCCTCCCATTGAGTGAAGCAATCCCCTTATCGTTTTCCCTCAGCATGTGGAGAGACTGCTTATCTTGACGCGCCAGCAGAGTGAAGCCATTTCCCTGAGGAGTGATCCCCGCACAAAGACTGCTTTGGGGACATCAACTCCACACCACCGCCCACACCCCACCCCCACCCCAACACCCACCCCTCACCTCCTAAACCCCCTCCCCCGCCAACACTCCTCTCCTCTGGACAACCTTACTCTGGCTTAGCTAGTGGTAGCCGTACCGCCACCGCCATCAATAACCTTCGGGCCTGTCTTCCTGCTTCGCCCTCTCAAAAGGCCCTGTAGCCGAACACAACAAAACCAAAGCTCCAATGGCTTGTCTTTAATGGCCCAAGAACAAAAGCAACGAGGTTTAAGGATTCCTTCGTTTTGGGGCTTGGTAAACAGTTGGGTAATGGTGCAATGATTGCCCACTGCAGCGTTTATGTCGCAGTGTGAATGGAAGAGAAGATTTACGGTGGGAAGTAACAGGCTGTTTAAAGCAGAGCGACTAAAGGTCATGCTGTCGTTATCTCCTAAAGCAGACCTTCTTCACGCTGTGGATCACCTGTGTTTTCTCACCCTCCTGCTATTGAATCCAATACAAAGTCTGCGGCCTTTGGGTACATTGACGTCAACCTTTGGAGCAAAGCATTCTAGTTGCTATGAGGATGAATGGAGATGAGGATCCCCTCCCCCCTCATGAAGATCATCTAATGCCATTGAGAGATGGTCCAGAAATGGTTCTCCACAGAGATGTTCCTCCACAGACATGTTCCCCCAAAGAGATGGTTCTCCACAGAGATAGTTCTCCACATAGATGGTTCTCCACAGAGATGGTCCTCGACAGAAAGCCAACTTTCAGCACATAATTAGGGTCCCGGTAACAAAATACATCATAATGCTGACCAATATTACATTTTATATTGGGACTAAATGGAATTTGCCTCTGCAGTGAATGATCTTGTTTAATGGAGTACTGTGATGGTTTTTGTCACTTTCGGTCTGGGTAATTTCCTGTGTGCTTCCACCTCTGAGCCCACATCGTTGGGGTGGTTGGACAGCCTCCTCACCTGGGCCCCTTGTATACCGTGGGGACTGCTGCTGAAGGGCCATATTCTCTCTGCCCATGAGAGTGTGATTAGTCCTGGAGTCTTGAATGTGCGGTCGCACTGAGTCAAAGCCCACTGCAGCTGCAGCAACTTGGATGCGCAGAATGGCCCCCCGACTCAGAGGCGGTACCCCCCCTCTCGGCCCCAGTTCTCCAGGCTACCAGCTAATCCTGCTCCCCTAATCGGATTATGTAAATTCCTACTCAACAAAGAGAGACTTTTATGGAAGGCAGCATCTTTGAAACAACACTTGAAGGGTGTAAGAACAATGACAATTGGTTAAACTAGACTTTTTGGGTTGTGAGTGGAAGTGTGAGGCAGAGAAGAGAGAGGGAGGGATGGAGGCACTAAGTGAGGGCAAAACGAGGTGGGGGGAGGAGTTTAGGAGAGGTGGCCTAAACCAATGTCTGTGACCCAAGGGCTGCTGATCTCCCTGTTTTCTCTGCTGTTTTCTTTTCTCTTTCTATGTGTGGCCCTAGGAATGGCTCAACAAGATTACCATAGTGCTAACAAAACCTTATTGTTCAACTGTCAATCTGGATATGATAGTATATTTAACAGCATCAGCAGTGATACCCTGGTCCTTTAACACTGGAGGTTATCGATGGCTATGTCATCAGGAATAACAAATACCACCAGTCTAAGGTAAGCAAGGGGCAGTTTGGCCCTTTTAACTTTATAGGAGTCCCACACCTTCCAGTGGTTCAATCTTAAAGGATTCAACAGAAAAAAAGACAGTTGATTCGGAACTCATGTTGAAGTATCCCAAATAAGTCATGTGAAAATCACCAAGAGATTATCCTTAATGAAATATGGCCCCTGTATAATCCCCTACCCCACTGGGGCGCTGTAGATTCTTTCTTTGTCTAATAGGATAAATGTGCCCTGTGGGGAACATCGAGGCTTGGCATTAACAAACACGCTCCAGATTAACACCTCACACAATGCCCCGAACCGCGAGAGGCAGGCCACCAGCCCACGTCACACACAATGCTCTTCATCCTGCTATAAAACAGGGACACAAGCTTCCATCCTTCTTCCTCCCCAACTGGTTTCTCCTTCCCTCTCTCTCTCCTCTCTCACTCTCTTTCTCTCGCTACTGTTTCCTCTCTCCCCCATCACCCTCCTCCTGCTCGTGAACACATACAGCTCTCAGAGAGAGTGAGAAGGCGATAGTGTGAGGACCTGTATATTGGAGTGCTGCTGCGGTGGACTCTTTGGGAGGGATCAACACTGGCACACAGCCATTTTTTTAAAAAAAACATTTTAGAACACATACACACAGGTGAGTGATTCTTTATTTTTATTTTTTATTAGTTAATAATATTATTTACCATCTAGTGATTTTTTTTAGAATGTAGACATGATTTGAATTGTTTTATTGCATTAATTATCAAAGGTTTAAATATTTCTTAGTTCTAATCGCCACCCAAATGGACGCCAACAGCCTTAGAGATAATCAAGACATTCAAATAGAATACCAGAGATCTCTTTTTTGTGAATAAATTCTTATTTTTTGCTTATGATAACCAACAATTAGCATGGCTAAATGTTCATAGCACCTGCAGTCCTCATTGCATTATGGATGTTTACACAAATTGGACTGTAAAGACTGAGAACTACTGACTGTAAATAAACAGTATCCAACAACCCCTGCTGCCATCTCCTTCCAGCGCCATGACCAGGAAGGTGTTCACCAACACACGGGAGCGCTGGCGCCAGCACAACGTCAACGCCGCCTTCTGCGAGCTACGTAAGCTCATTCCCACCCACCCACCTGAGAAGAAGCTCAGCAAGAATGAGATCCTGCGGCTGGCCATGAGATACATCAACTTCCTAGTGCAGATCCTGGAGAGCCAGAGCGGCAAGCCTGCCTCGGGCTCCCCCAGCTCGCTGCTCACCTTCCTGCGGGGCAACGTGGAGCGCCTGCAGTCCAACCCCTGGGGCTTGGCCAGTGACACGGATGCCTCCTCGCCCGGGTCCAGCTGCGACAGCTCCGAGGCCTGGTAGTCTCCAGCGGTCCATGGACGCAATGAGGGGGCTGCTGGGGGCAACAGGGAGATGGCCTCCATCTTTTCCCTTCCACAGACTTCATTTTGTGTCCCTGCATATCTTTGACACCTCCTGAGTGGCGTGGTCCCGACCAGCTGACAGCAGCGGATGCCAGGTTGTGGTATGTTAGTGGATTGTTGATGCAATCTGGCTGAAATTCCGGACCCGTGTTGAGATATTATGTCCATTATGTTAAAACAAAAAAAATCTGTTTTGAATGGATGTTTACAACTTGGATGTACAGCATTCCCTTCATGCCTCCATCTTTACGGTCCTCGCTGGCCATCAGGGACTAATTAAGTTATTCAGTAAGAGGCTCTTTGCGCCGCCAAGGAAAATGGAGGGGATTATGGGATTTCACATTTCAAGCAATAGTTTCACCAGGGCATTTCAATAGATAACAGCTTACCCAATTTGCCAAGGACTGCAATCATTTCAGAAAAACCTGGGGCACTTTGTAGCGACATGCTAATATTCTGTGTAGAAAACCAGAGCCATCTTTTAGATGTCGATTTATTTACCAAGGTTATTTATTTTCAATTAAATACCCCTTTTTTCAGCACAGTTAGGGAACCCTTCTGTTAAATAATCTTGATTTAATTGCTTGGTATCCACCTTGTATGGAGCAGGATTTGGGCAGATGAATTATGGGAAAACTAACAATCCCTTTTAAGTTATTTGTGTACTCTGTGAACTCGACTCCTATTTCTTAATGTAAACTAATTTGCTTCTTTGGTTCATTACTACGCACGTCATCCAGCCAAAGATTATGGATTGTCTGTTGTCAACATTGTTTTAATACCTTCCAATACCTCCTTTTTAAAGTATTTCTTTGCTTGTGATTGTACAGTATTATTTATTGACCATTTATTTAATAAACAATTAGATAATAACACATTTTCAGGACGTTTTTCTCCCTGTTGCTGAACGTGATTTTCCCGGCAACACAATTAGTTTTAACCAAGCGGGTACAAACAGAAACACTACCACCCATTGTTTTTCTTCTGCAGTGAAAACAAAAAATGAATGAGACAACATGATCTTATCTGAAGGGTACCTTACGTCTGTTCAATATCCATATTCAACCTTCAAGAGTCACTGTGTTCCCCAACCATTATTTAACTTATGCCCCAGCCTCATCAGTGGGCTCAAGTACCCCTTCATTCACAACAAAAAAAAAGATGACCCTTTAGACTAATGTAATACTATTGTCCTCTAGCATTATTAATAATAATACATTTCCCTGAAAATGAAATGAACCTGAAAATGTACTTATTTCGTATTGACTTTATTGATCAACAATCAAAATAGATGTAATTAGCAAATTAAAAACTTGGACATGTACCCCCTGGAACCTGCTCATGGACCCCACCTAGGGCACACATACCCCCGGGTGGGGTACGTGGGTCCTATGGCCCCCATATGGACGAAAGGCTGACACGCGGACTGGTGGGTGGGAATGACACTGACCAGCCCAGAGAGGCCATGAGTGACGCCAGAAAAGAAAGGCTTAATTTGTGGCCCCAAAGGTCACTCTGGAGTGGAGTCAGACCCTGACCACTGGGGCAAAAGTAACATGCCACCCATTGAAACAAAACAGAGGAGTGGTTGAAAACGATCTGAACCTTTCAACAAACAGAGGAGTCATCCGGAAGGATCTTTTTGAGTTGGATAAAGGTCTTTATTATTTCAAAGTTTTCTTCTCCACCTCTAGTTGTAATTAAACCAATAATGTGGCAACCCCAGTCGATAATGTAATACATTTCTGAGCACATAATATAATAACATTTTTCCTATAATTTTATAATGTATAATATTCGTTCACCACAAATTACTCTTAAAAGCAGTGCCAACATTTAAATATTTTTTAACCATTAAGCGAACAAAAGGCAACAGGCTGATTATCATTTAGGGGACCACTCAATGACATGCAGAAGCGTCATCAACACTCCCACTGAAGTGGTGAGAGAAACACAAACTTTCTACTGATTCACATACAAGGTCATTGTGGCTACATTTCCTATGGAGAAAATCCTACCTCAGGGGTGGTATTATTCAGGAGAGTACAAATGTCAGGATATGTTGTTCACACGTACGGCCCATCAGGAGACTATCAGGACTTACTTGTCTGAAACCAGCTAGTGTGTGAGCATTCAACCCGGTATCACGCCAAGGCGTAAAATAGATACGTTTGTCCACATCGCAAGGCGTGTTCAGGGTCACGCTCGAGCAAAGCGTCACCCTGAACACGCTTTCTTCTCCATTCAAAATGAATGGGGGAATAGCACCAACAGGGGGCGAAACGTTCTCCTAGCATTTGGTGAAACTGTTACGTAGCCTATATTAATCGTTATTATCTGAATGGGAAATACAATATTTTAGGACCGATTCACCGTTAAACATGTTTCTAATAACATTTCTAGCGAGAAGTATACTTTTTACCTGCATAATCTTCAGTCAGTGATTGTGTCTGATCTTTAGTTTTATAGTTATTAGGAAGATTTCATCGGCTCGCTCGCATGTTTCAACGACGTCAGGTTGCTAGTAGAGCTGTCAGTTAAACGCGTTATTAACGGCGTTAACGCAAACCAATTTTAACGGCGTTAAATGTTTTATCGCGCGATTAACGCAATTATTTTATTAAAAAAAAAAGAAAAAAAAAAATTATTTGGCTCAAAACAAAGAAGCAGTAGCCTGACTGCTATGTTCAAATGACATTTGTTCAAAGCAGTTGTTTAATTGCACTATAGGCTCTTTTTTTGTATCGTCCTGTTTTGATCAGTAAATGCCAATGTTGTTATCAATAGAAAATCATTTGCACAAGGCAAGCCGATGCACTTCACCATGTTGATAAGAGAATTAAAATGAGAAGAATTATGGGACAAAAAAATCAAGGGATATTTAGCATAGAAAAAGAATTTGCGATTAATTGCGATTAATCGTGAGTTAACTATGACATTAATGCGATTAATCACGATTAAATATTTTAATCGCTTGAGAGCTCTAGTTGCTAGGGACGCTGCTTTCGCTAAACTAGCAGCTCACGTGTTTCCTGCGTTTGTGTTATTAAACCGTTACTTTATGTAACTTTTAATGATATAATCTTGTTAGAAACACGTTTATCTGAGAGCCAACCCAGTCGCCAAAAGCATACGTTGACAGTGGACGTTTTCGTGAACACTGGATTACGTCGCATTTCAACATAAAATAACGTGTTAATCACACACACACACACACAATGCATTTCGCTGCTAAAACAACAACAAAAAATATTCCCTCAAATATTATTACTTTCAAAACATTGGCCAAAATTGAATATCTTTTTTTATTTGGGCTGCTTCGAGGACATTTTCTGGTGGATTTTGAACGGTATGTGGGCAGGACGTTTTTTGCAGGCAGGACCTGGCAACCCTGCGCTGTTGCCCGAGGTGCTGAAATGCTCCGGAACAGATCTGGATCCACCATGGCCAAAAGAATAGGGTGTATGCACTAAGTTGTGTGACGTACTTCCTGTTTCAAATAATACAGCTCGGCCGGTTCCGGTCTGTGTGTTTATCGCATAGCCAGCTGACGTTGATATACTTTAGACATGAATCAAGGCCGCAAACATTTAAAAACGGTTCGTTTTTATAGGCAGGAGAAACCTACGATCACTGCTGTGTCCCTCACTGTACAGCATCAGCCAAATCCAAAGGGGTATTTAGTTTCCATGGCTTTCCAAGCCAAACTGACGTGAGGAGTCAATGGCTTAAACATAAGCCGGGATAAATATGTCATCACCACTCACTCTAAGGTCTGTAGCAGAAACTTTAGTTCTGACCAGATGATTGAGCCAATTACTCTTCAGGGTCGAAGGAGACTTACAAAAGGTGCCGTAGCGACCCTTTTTGAGTGGAACCAGTATACAGTCGAAACCCCAAGGCGCGGCGTGTGGGAGAGAGTGGATCGGTTCGTCGAAACTGCCCCTCCGGAAGATGAAGTTGATCTCCTTTTCAACGATCAAAACTACTGCTCTGTCCCTGAAACGACTGCCATGGATATGTCCGCATCCGCTGTTGAAAGCGTCTCAAATGAAGTACAGGAGCTGAGAAAGGAGCTACAGGAGTTACGTCTCCAGCGAGAGTTTGGACTGCAGCGGTTTGCTGGCTCCGACGCAGACATCCGAATTTACACAAGGGAAGTCACTTTTTCAGTCACATTTTTTGTATTAGTCTGTTATTAGCCTAGTCCCTACGTGAAGGGGATATGTGTCAGTCAGGGACATTGTTGGTTAGAAAATAGCTTGACGTTACAGATTAATTTATAGTACTGTACCAAATTATTTCTTAATAGGTCTATGCGAATGATTAATAGCACACAAGTAGTGGCATGTTGAGAGATGGCGTAATTGGAGTTGGGGATGTCCATGTCTTATCAGAATTTATATATATGAATGTGACCGCACCAATAGTACAAAAACAAACAACATTTATAATACAGATTTGTGTAAAGACTTGCAGCGACGTGTTTCCAGTTCAAGTCTACAAAGTTTATTTTTAAATGGTTGAAAAAAGTCATGTTATTATTCTATGAGATGAAAATAGGAGCACTGAAGCGCCAGCGCCAGAATGTGACCGTCTCAAACTCCACCAATGCTGGTTCTAGAACAAAATACTATTAATAAACAATTGTAAAAATGTATGAATTGAGCAGGTAACACCCTACTTATCTACATGCAAGTACACGGCAAACCACCAAACCGCGCCTCCCAAAGATACGGCCCGGACAGGAACACTACTCTAAAAAGAGAGCACAGAGAACACATTAGGGCATTGGATATCCACACACATCAGGTTGCCAGGGATTAGTTACGACGCCATCCGGTAGAGCAACCGTTGCGTAGTGGCACAAGTCACAATACAGGTAAAAGGGAGGTGACTGAGGCTGAAACAGATATATGGGAGAAATACAGGTCACCCTGCTACATATACAGTATATATATATATATTATATATACACGATGAAATCTGAATCTTAGTAGTTACTGTTGACATTATTTTGGTAACAATGTATACTTTTGATGTACACTTCTAATTGAACATTTTTATGCGATGTCTTTTGTGAATGGATTTGCCAGCTACAACCATCTGATAGCTTTTTTGTCTTTGATTGAGCCTTGTCTCTACAAGATGGTCCGTGTTTCCAGAGCCAAATCAGCTGCCCAGAAAAAAGAAGTGGTCGCACCTGCACGTGCATCAACAGTACTTTATAAGTAGTTACAGATGTAATTATACGTGATGCAATTGCATTTGTATTTGTCGTTTTTGAGCTATACTTTTTTTCTTTTCCTCTCAGAGACAGCTGCTCCAGCCCATAGATTAACTCTTTCTTTTTTCATCCCTTGGCTGATGAATCACAAAGCTTGATCTAAGAGAAAAAGGTAAATCATTAGAAATATAACCTCAGCATCATGGGTGTAAAAAACAACTTGTTTCTTATGAAGGTAAGTACTTCAACTGTGCTAGAAAAAGCCTACCACCCTGAATGCTTAAAATAAAGATGTGGTTTTTTTTAAAGCGGACTCCAAGAATCACAATTATTCCAATGTACCTGTACTTCTGCTGTGCAAACGACAATAAATATCTTGTTTATATACCTTGTACTCATTACCTTGACTATATTAAATTGTGTGTGAAAAACAGGGAGACATGAAAAACATTCAAGTTGGTGGCCCTTGAGGACTACACTTAGCTACTGCTTAACCGAACAAACACCACTGAACAGGGCTGAACACAGCTTCCTGCCTAGACTCAAACTGTGGTGCCTCGCTCTTCCCCATCGACCTGTAGCACAAGGCAGCTTGTCTTTATTGGACACTGAATGAAATAACACATACAAATTCATTAAGCTTCAATTGTACTGGGTTACTCGCATCATCACATCCATAACATGTTACTACATGGAAAGAAACGTTAGGTAGCTAAGTAATGTTACTTTTATATACACAAAACCGTGGCTATACTTAAACTATTATTACTCAACACAACAGGCAAACATCAAGGCTGATATATAACACTCGTTAAGAAATCTTGTTGGCGTTTGCTGTTACTGCATCGTAATACACGTTCGACAGTGACAGTTAACTGACAGATTAGACTTTGACAGTAGCTAGCGTCTGTTAGACGTCGTTTTCTTACCTTCGAAGCTGTGAATGTAGGTTGAAGCATACAGCCTAAACCCCTTCTCCAATTTGCTTGTCTGAGTTTTTGTTTCCCGACATAAAAGATGCACATCTGTGATATTTATTGTCGGCAGCTCCTGTAAACATCTTGGAACCGGTGTGGCACCCGATTTGGTTCCCCCCCAGTTCCTGTTCCCCCTTACGCTGATTTACCGATGAGCCGTGCGTAGTTGCTATGTTACCGTACGTAATTGAGGGAGAAAAGCAAGTCGAAAACAGCTGGATGTACGGAAAGCGAAATGGGACAAACCTCACACCAGGCTGTGCGGCAGTAGTCTACTAGTCTGCTACGTTGATTTTAGCGTCACAACACAACTATAACACACAGGCATTATTCATGAAGGTGTTTGTAAGACCATTCATTGTCAATCTTTGCAAAGGAATACGATTCAATGACAAAAATAGGGGAAACCATCTCCATCAATAATGTATTTCTTATGGCTGGACAAAGAGTTTTAATCGCATCGTTTGGTGAGACAACTCGCGATTAATCACACTTTTATCCACTCCAATTTAAGTTGAATGAGATATCAAATTGAATGACATTATAATTTATACCAATACTTGGCAATACCTTGACCAAGTGCTCTTGAGGGAGTTTCATTGACTCACCCAGTGTGGTTTGAATAGGACATTTACGGAACACCACAGATTTGGGAATTGTAAACAGGCTGTCACTTACTGCAACTGCAAACCAACAGTAACTAAGTGTAGTTATATAAAAAATAATAACGCGCCTTAGTGCGTCCATTTGTAAAACAAAAACAAAAACAAGATTGCGTCAACGCATAATTGGGCGCCAACTTGCCTCACCTATTGAAACAAGGTTGTTGTCAGTAGCCTATAAGAAACACGTCCATTTTTCTGATAAGCTATTGATAAGAGCAGGAGATCAGGGAACTGTTTTTGAGGTAGGCATCTCGTTACCATGGCTTACTAAGCGGGTAAAAGTTAGCAGCAGGTTGGATATTCGCCGGATATTCAGTTTTGCAATCGGATTAATCCAGCAATCGGCTTAATCAACAAAATTGCACTATATTACGGGTGTAGTATGTTGAGGACAGTATAGGACAGCGTACTGACAAAAAACCACACCGAAATTAGTTGTTGCTATCGATATCTGTGCAAGAACAGCGCTGTAATTACGGTCCGGCTGCAATCTGTTTTAGGGACCGTCCACAAATTACACCCCACGGACTGGTGACACAGACGTTACCATGGAATTGTTTCAGGAAAGAAATCACCAATAATCAATAAAAACACATATTCTCATTCTGATTGCTGTAGTACTTGCCAGTAGGGGGTCTTTTATTTACTACAGGTCATTATTTGTTGACATTTTGCATTATAGCGAATGAGGATGCAATTAATAGTTTCAAATATTCACCAAAAATCAATGGAATTACATTTTCGCATTCTGATTGCTGTAGTACTTGCCAATGGTGAGCTTTTACTTACTACGGGTCATTATTTGTTGAAATTTTGCATTATAGCGAATAAGGATGCAATTAATAGTTTCAAATATTCACCAAAAATCAATGGAAATACGTTTTCACATTCTGATTGCTGTAGTACTTGCCAATGGTTGTCTTTTACTTACTACGGGTCATTATTTGTTGAAATTTTGCATTATAGCGAATGAGGATGCAATTAATAGTTTCAAATATTCACCAAAAATCAATAAAACTAATTTTTTTCATTCTGATTGCTGTAGTACTTGCCAATGGTTGGCTTTTACTTTGACTTTAAAAAAATCTCAACAAATAATGACCCGTAGTAAGTAAAAGCCCACCATCGGCAAGTACTAGAGCAATCAGAATGCGAAAATGTATTTCCATTGATTTTTGGTGAATATTTGAAACTATTAATTGCATCCTCATTCGCTATAATGCAAAATTTCAACAAATAATGACCCGTAGTAAGTAAAAGCCAACCATTGGCAAGTACTACAGCAATAAGATTGAAAAAATGTAGTTTTATTGATTTTTGGTGAATATTTGAAACTATTAATTGCATCCTCATTCGCTATAATACAAAATTTCAACAAATAATGACCCGTAGTAAGTAAAAGCCAACCATTGGCAAGTACTACAGCAATCAGATTGAAAAAATGTAGTTTTATTGTTTTTTGGTGAATATTTGAAACTATTAATTACATCCTCATTCGCTATAATGCAAAATCTCAACAAATAATGACCCGTAGTAAGTTAAAGCCCACCATTGGCAAGTACTACAGCAATCAGAATGCGAAAATGTATTTCCATTGATTTTTGGTGAATATTTAAACTATTAATTACATCCTCATTGGCTATAATGCAAAATTTCAACAAATAATGACCCGTAGTAAGAAAAAGACGACCATTGGCAAGTACTAGAGCAATCAGAATGCGAAAATGTATTTCCATTGATTTTTGGTGAATATTTGAAACTATTAATTGCATCCTCATTCGCTATAATGCAAAATGTCAACAAATAATAACCCGTAGTAAGTAACAGCCAACCATTGGCAAGTAATACAGCAATCAGAATGAGAAAATATGTTTCAAGTGATTTGTGGTGATTTCTTTCCTGAAACAATTCCATGGAAACGTTTCTGCCACCAGTCTGTGGGGTGTAATTTGTAGACGGTCCCTAAAACAGACAGCAGCCAGGACGTTGATTTAAGAGCTTTTCTCGCACAGATATCGATAGAAGCAACATGTCACTGTGATTTTTGTTGATACGGTGTCCTATGCTGTCCTCAACAAACTACAGCCGTAATGAAATGCAATTGGGTTGATAAAGCTGATTGCGGGGTAAATGAAAACCGAATATCCAGCGAATATCGAACCTACGGCTGACTTTTACCCGCTGGCTTACCATCTATTATGAAACGGGCGGAGCGCCTTCGAATTATGTATTTCTCCTCCTTCGAAATACCTGTGGGATATTAGCCATCTCGTAGGTAGTTACGCAGCTCGATGTAGATGCATTTGTCCATTGTAAATCCATGCAACAAACAAGTTTCCCAGATCTTGTACAGCCTTGCCATCATAATTTATACACTTCGCACCCGTCAGAATTGGTTAGACGCGCCCTCTTCAATTAGGCTACATATATATACTAGGCTATCACAGTATACTGTATATATATACGCACTACAATTATATTATTATAGTGCCTCGATCAGACAAAACAGACAAGAGCAGAGTCCAACCAAGATTTCAGAGTCATTTCTTTATTAGTTCCAAAGAAATGCATGATTTATAAGATTTATTTATTTATTTTATTAGAAAAAACTAAGCAGCACAGAATGCCTTCATTCATGATTTCACACAAATCAATGATCCGATGATATTCACCGAACACATTCAACAACAAAGCATGGTATTTATTTATTCAACATTATAAACAAATCAACAGATCCTCTGATCTGATATATTACAAATGCAATTGACTAATTGATATTAAAAATAATGACTAACAACACTGAATTAAAGAACAGAATATCGAAAGAATAGGGAAATCGCGTTTTCGCATTCCATCTCACGCAAATCGTCAATGATTTTGTACCACTTGGCTTTCCGTGGATCCAGTTGTTCTGGCTTGGTCCTGTGGGCGGAGTCATTTAACATGGCGTTTCGAGGGGGAACAGCAATTCCAATGGGGAACCAAATCGGGTGCCACACCGGAAGCTAATGGGCTGTATTACGGCGAATCAGGAAGGGCTTGTGCAAGTAGCCTATTGTATGCCCCCCCCCCCCTCCCTTAAATAAATACTATGGCAGAATAAAGAATAAATTCATGCATTAACATTCAACTTGAACATGTGTTTTTACAGTATAGAGTGGTGGAGGGATGACGTATGTTGGCCAACCCGGAAGTGAGCGTCAACCTGGGTTTCCCTTGACAAAAAGCCAACGGGTTTTTTCATTGGATTTTGGATTATTGCAGAAAAATTAGCATCTTTGAAGCACCTCCTCAAAAACTGAAAATAAATAAATAAATAAAAATAACCGTGCTCCAAAGAACGAAATGTAAACCAATGCATTCTGAATGGGAGTGTTTATCCAATTTATCCATGCTACACAGAACGAAATGTAAACCCATACAAATAAAGACTTCATGGTGATAATCATTTAAAAATCATTAATCTCCTGAGTGTGTAGGGTGGTATTCTATTTCTTTCAACGGGGCTGCATCCAGTCACTTGACCGTCATGGTTGCTATGGTGGTTGCTATCGACCGCCCCCTCTAATCCTTATATGGCTCTAAAAGCCATGCGGCAAAGGAGCTGCCGTCAATTGTGTTGTTTTTGTCGTAAACTAGGGTCCGGTGGAAAATAGACAGATATTCCAAGGTATCCTTAAAAGGCACCTTGGATGTTTTTATTTTCTGCAGTTTAGACTTCTTCTTTAACCTATTTTTTAAAGCAAAACACCAAACTCAATGATTTAACGAGGCAGGATTATTTGAAACAATTTATTAAATAAATATTTAATACGGGCCCTGGTTCTCGGAGGTGCTTGCTCACCAGCAGGCCGTCCGTGAGAATCGTTCCCGGTTCGGGGCGACTCTCACAGGCTCCTCCCACCAGCAGGCCGGGAGGAAGCGAGGTCCAGGCCGGTTCCAGCGCTCCAGGGGGCCGCCTCCGCCTCCAACCCCGATGCCGCAGCAGCAGTCACAACAGCCGCCGTCGCAGCCGGGGAGAGCAGCACCGCGGGGCCAGAAGTTCCGCAAACTTGCTCCCACTTTTTCTTACCCCAATAAAGAAAAGAAAGACCGTTCGACCGAACGGCAGTACATACTCCCTAAAGAGCGATATTCCTTTAGATTACCTCTTTCCCCCCCTCAGCCAGATGGCTGTAAGGTGGCGGCTGGACGGCGTGTTTACATAACCTCTGGTTCACCTGCTTCTAAGAAACAGCGTCCCTTTGAGCTTTGTGGGCGGGCTGGAGACTCATTATACAAGCCCGTGGATACGGACGCTTGTACTAGTTTCCTAGTTTCCCACATTATCCCCTCGACCTCCCTTTTAAAGTCTGTGGAAGGTGAGAAGACGGGTCTGCGCGCTTTGGTTACAGCCAACGGACAACGCACGGTCATGAGTGCTATGGCTAGGCGGCTGGTTGCCTGTTCAGCGGACACGAGCGCGGCGTCTAGACAGCTCGCTGTTTGTACAGCGACTAGTTCTGTGACGTCTTCCACGCTCGCTGAGCCTCCTCCCTTTCATGGGATGCCCCCCTTGGTCCACACACTGTGGAGGCGGTAGGGGCCGAGGAATACGGGTTATCCCTGGACAGCGTTTCTCAGTTGTCAGCTTGCCCTCTCTCCGACCGCTATGCGTGTTGGATAGAGCGGTGCGTTCAAGCGCCATCCCCCACCCTTTATGGGGTTGGTGGAGACCAGGCTACGGGATCCAGCGGCAAGCACGGCTCTGGCAGCAGAGGTGGCCCGTCTCTTGGAGAAGGGGGCCATCACTGTCCCCCCCCCCCCCCCCCCGAGTCACATCGAGGGTTTTACTCCCGCTACTTCCTGGTTTCCAAGAAGTCAGGGGAGATGAGACCCATTCTGGATCTTCGCGTGTTCAACAGATTCGTTGCAGCGAGGAAACAGCGATGCTCTCGCCTCCTCGGCGAGACGCCATCCTGTTGGCGCTCTCCCGCTTTTGTGTTCTCAGAACCGTGACCGCGCTGTCCACCATGCGCATGTTAGGGCTGATGGCAGCCGCCCATCCCGTGGTTCCCCTGGGTCTGCTCTTTATGTGCAGACTCCAGCGGTGGTTTGCTCGCCAACGGTTGGACCCCGTGCGACACAAGCTCAGGGTGATCCTCCTACCCTGTTCAGTTTCACCAGACCTGGAATATTGGGGAAACCCCCCCGCCCTTCTCAGGGGTGTTCCCCTGGGCAGAGTGATGTCCTACGTAGTGGTCTTCACGGACGCCTCGTTGACGGATTGGGGAGGACATGCCTCTCTCACTCGGTGGGAGGCGAGTGGCGCACGCCCCCTACAGTCCACATAAATGTGCTGGAACTCGTCTCTGTGAGGAAAGTGCTGTTGCATTTCTTTCACCTGGTGCGTGGCTGCCACGTTATGATCAGGACAGACAGTGTGTCGGCGGCGGCGTACATAAACAAACAGGGGGGAGTGCGCTCCTCTGCCCTCCACCAAAAGGCGGTCGAGCTCTGGCTTTGGGCTCATCAGTATCTCCTCAGTCTGAGAGCCCTGCATATCGCGGGCGCCCAGAACTTCAGGGCGAACCTCATGTCTCGCGGCGGTCCCCGCCACGACGAGTGGCGGATGCATCCCGACATTGTCAGACTGATCCGGCAGAGGCTCGGGACGGCTCAGGTGGACCTGTTCGCGTGCAGGGAGAACACACATTGCAGGTGGTGGTTCTCTCTCAACCCTCGGGATCTTCCACCGTTGGGGGTGGATGCGTTGGCGCACACACCTGGGCCGCGGGTTCTCTTGTATGCGTTTCCTCCGCTTCAGCTGATCCTTCATCTTCTGGAAAGGGTAAGACAGGAGAGATTGTCCCTGATTATATTGGCTCCGGAGAACCGCTCAGCTCTGTGGTTTCCAGCTGGCGGCGCTCTCGCGGACGGCGCTGTGGCCGGTACCGTTCAGACCGGATGCGCTTTCACAGGCCCATTGGACGGTGCACCACCCGCCCGATGTATCGGGACGGTTGTTGGTCTGGCTCCTGAGAGGTTGATCCTGCAGGGCAAAGGTCTGCCTGAAGTGGTTATCAACACTATACTACTAAGGGTGCTCGTGCGCCTTCTACTTCTTCCCTCTATGCGGCGAAGTGGTGCGCTTTCTCTGATTGGTGTGACAGGAACCACGCTGTCCCATCCCATTGCGAGGTGGGAAGCGTGCTTGCGTTTTTTACAGCACTTATTGGAGAAGGGTTTTGCTTTTTCCACAATCAAGGTCTATGCCGCAGCTGTTTCGGCTGGCCATGCGGGCTGGGATGGTGGACTGATCTTCGGCCATCCACTGGTCAAGAGGTTCTTGCCTGGGGCTAGACGAGTTAGGCCTGTTTTGCGTGTGCTTACACCACGCTGGGATCTCCCCACCATGTTGCGCGGGTTGTCCAGGGACCCTTTCGATCCTCTGTCTCAGGCCCCTTTGGATGCCCTGTCCTTTAAAACAGCGCTCTTATTGGCTTTGGTTTCTGCCAAGCGGGCCTGTGAGCTGACCGCTCTGTCTGTCAGCCCGAGCTGCTTGTTGCTTAACGAGGACAGCTCCTTTGCGCTGCTCAGACCTCATCCTGCGTTCCTCCCGAAGAACATTAATAGTTCTTTCCGGTCGAGAGATATTGTGCTTAAGGCTTTTCACCCCCCGCCTCATTCTAGTGAGGCGGAAGCGGAGTTGCATGTCCTGTGCCCGGTGCGGGCGCTGGCTATGTACGTGAAACGATCGGCCGCGTTCCGCTCCACACAACAGTTGTTTGTGTGTTATAGCGACGCTCGCAGGGGCCGCGCTCTGCCTACGCTCGGCAGGGCTTAGCGCCACCATTGGGCGATAAAGCTCACTCGACATGGGGCGTGGCCGCTTCAACGGCTCTACTCAGAGGCGTTCCGGTGGAAGACATTTGCGCGGCTACGTCTTGGTCTTCCCCCGGCCCCTTTATTCGTTTCTACATGTTAGGCATGTCCTGGGGCTCGCTCGGCAACTCTGTTGGAGTCCGGTGCCCCTTCTACGGCTTAAGAATGAAGGCATGTTCTTTTAAGCGGCATCGTTGAAATTCCTCTCGCCGGATGGCGAGTTGGACTTGGCTGCCAGTATTTCTCTCCCGCAGTTTTTCTAATGAAAAGCGGAGTAGAGGGGTTCCTATTGGCTTGCCGATTGACGAGTTGGTTTTGTCTGCCAGTATGGTACTCCCGCCGTTTTTTAGATAAAGATCGGACGAGAGAAGCTCCTTATTGGAGAGTCGAACTCCGTAGCTCCGCCCCCGGTGGTAGCAGACCTAATGGAAACCGTATTACTCTGGTTTTTCCCTTCATTTTTTGATGGATTCCATGAAGGACAGGTTGGGGCCGGAGTCTTTGCAGACTCACTTTTTTCTCTTGATCATCGCCTTGCTTGATCTAGGAGGAATTCGTTTTTTATTAAGCTGTTGTGTTTTGCACATCCTCTGCTTTTTTTAGTCTTATGTGCCCTTGTGACTTAAGTTTCTTGACTGGGGTCCAGCAGGAGTACATTGATTGGGCTCCTCTCGCAGCTTCACCTTAGCCCATAGGGCGAAGCCTAGATGGCGTAGCCTACATGAAATAGAACAATAGTTAAGATACTATAACTCTAGTTCAATGATTGTAGGCGTAGCCGTCTAGTTTCCCACCTGCTGTACCCTCCAAATGCTGAAAGAATAGCGTGGAGGATGGGCGACGGTTTGCGCCGCCTTATATACACGCTGCTGTCACACCAAATTTGTACCGGGTGCCAAATTTGTACCGCCTATGTAATCAGTTGTCCGTTGCCAGGCAACGGAAAACAGATTACGTAAGGGGTTGTCCGTTGGCAGGCAGGTTTCAAAAAACAATCGCGCTCATGTTGCCAAAGACGAAATAATATAATACAGATAACGGATCGCTAGATAACAATTGTTTTTACTTTATATTTGTCTTGCATTTAATTGTTTTATCGAATTTAGCTATTAAACTGAGTGTTTAAAGTGTATCATAGTCTAGCTAGCTTGTGTTAATTTTATTTCCTTCATTTAATTTAGATAATAGATTATAGGTAATAGATAGATAGATAGATAGATAGATAGATAGATAGATAGATAGATAGATAGATAGATAGATAGATAGATAGATAGATAGATAGATAGATAGATAGGTGAGCAGGCATTTACTAACTGGTAAATGTTTTTTACTATTATTATTCACGTTATCCCCATAACATTTAGCTGTTACTGTGTAGGGAAATAGATAAATACAATACAATACAAATATGAAGTTAAGAACGTTAATAAATGTAATTTGTAAAATAAGTGTTATCTGTCTTGTCGCGCTCAATGAACCAGTTCGCGAATGTTTTTGAACCTTCCCACTTCATTAAACGCAATCGTCCGTTGCCAGGCAACGCTCGACGCAATCGTCTTTTGCCAGGCAGGTTTGGAATGGATTACGTATGGATTACGTAGGCGCCACAAATTTGGCACCCGGTACAAATTTGGTGTGACAGTGCCGTGGGAATGTGGGCGGTGCCCACGTTGATTGGTGCATAGTTGAAATTTTACAGTGCGCGCAATCACGCGCACGGGACAAGCCCATAAGGCGAAGCCTAGATGGCTATGCCTACAATCATAGAACTAGAGTTATAGTATCATAACTATCGTTTTCCGACAGCGACAACAAAAAAAAAAAATTCAAATAATAGTTGGATTAACCCAATAATTTGTTTTTCCTAAGGGTCATGTAAACGCTGTATCGACTGTATCGTCTGAATTGTGTTCTGTTCGCTGCTAAAGGCCTTAGAATAACAAGACAAGCTGGAGAGTAAAGAGTAAATTGGTGTTGGGGCTTAGTTCCTTACGGCTATTAAACTGGCAAATGGAGTGTAAACAAAAGCAGGAGCACCTGTATGCTCTGCAGGCCTGGCATCACACATGTCACACACACACAAACAACGCACTAAGACACACACACACACAGACACACACACACACACACACAGACACGTGAGTCACGTTTATATCCCATGTAGATATTTTATTTATATATACACACACATATATATATACATACATGCATACATATATGTATATATACACATATATATATGTATACATTGTGGCAACCCGGTCCTTGTTGTCGCCGGGTTCCACGTACGAATCACGCTTGGCAGTGAGGGTTAAAAGGCATTTATTGCATACAACTTAAACAAACAAAGTAAACGCGGTCTCTAGGGCCTCCGTGGGCCTCTAGCCTCTCGCGGACACGAGCGCTTCCTCCTTCCTCGCTCCCGTTCCTGGTCTCCCCAAATGTCAGTCCTCGTGCTCCTTTTAAGATGGCTCCTCGGCTTTCGGCCAGGTGTCCCCCAATCTCGCTGATTGGGGTTCGGTCGGTGCTCCCCGTCGCCGGCTGGTGGGTGACGGTGGTATCGGCCATCCAGGACCAACCCTCGGGCTGGTCCGGGCCGAGGTTTACGGGGCGGGATGCCACACTCCTCCACCCTCTGTCCAAGCCCCGGGTAGACAGGGGACCCGCCCAGGTAGGTATCTCGTTGGGACAAGGCATCGGCTGCGTCGTCTCCAGCTGCGTCGTCTCCAGCTGCGTCGTCTCCGGCTGCGTCGTCTCCGGCTGCGTCGCCTCCCGCTGCGTCGTCGGCGGCTGCGTCGCCGGCTGCGTCGCGGGCTGCGTCGCCGGCGGCTGCATCTCCTCCCGCGGCGGCGACTGCATCTCCTGCCCCGGGACTCTCGTGGCGGGTCCCAAAACCGGCGAAATATCTGGCAATCCCTCCCGATTAGGAACGGTACCGGGAGGTGTGGCACGATTCCTGCCCTAGCCGTGAACAACCCCTGTGGTGTCCGGACGACCACGTGGCAGGTCTCGTATGTTCGGGTGTCCCCGTGTACGCATGTCACCTCCATGGGTGGCCCTTCCCTTCCCCCCGCAAGGGCGCTGCGGCCTCGCATCCCGCTGCGGCGCCGGCGGCAGCCCTTGCGGCGGCGCCGGTGTCTCTGGCGGCGGCGGCGGCGTCTCTTGCGGCGGCGGCGTCTCTTGCGGCGGCGGCGTCTCTTGCGGCGGCGGCGGCGTCCCTTGCGGCGACAGCGGCGTCTCTCGCGGCGGCGGCTGCGTCTCTCGAGGCGGCGGCGGCGTCTCTCGCGGCGGTGGCGGCGTCTCTCGCGGCGGCCTCGTGGCATATATATGTATATTAGGGGTGTGAATGGTTACAAAAAAATGTAAACGGTACACAACCCCTTTTTTTCGTGTACACTGTTAACCGTTTTTTTATTAGTTCATTTATTTATTTATTTTTTTTAAAGTGGACCGCAGTCCAGGGGTATTTTTGTTTATCAACACGGCGGATGCGCGAGCAGAAAGATAGAAAAAATAAAATTAGTTTGACCGGTTGCCATGGTTATATCCGTGTGGTTAATTTGCAGTTGCGGTGTTAATTAGGATGTTGTCAGCTTACTGTTACATTAAACTGTAATCAGAAAATTTGGTTGTATGCCATAGACCCTATTGTATCTGTGGTATTAAGGCTGGGACGAATTTCAAATAATAAATATGTACACTTTATGTTGGAAGTATAGACCGTCGCTATTCCCATTTAAACGAATGGCGCGGTGATTGTTCTTCAAAACGAGAGCTGGTAAATTGTGAAAAATGAATTAAACTAATCAGACACTGCGGTTATTTGCTATAGACCCTAGAGTATCTGTGGTATAAAGGCTTCATTTCAAATTATAAATATGTACACTTTATGTTGGAAGTATACGTAGACTGGCGCTATTCCCATTGAAGGGTTAGGGTTAGGAAGAGTATCTGTGGTATAAAGGCTGGGACGAATTTCGAATTATAAGGCCCTGTTTACACAACGACGCTTGCGGGTGAAAACTACAAGCTCTCGAAGGGATTGGGTTTGTTTACTGGCGTTGCTATGGTTACCGGTCTTGTGTGTTGCAACGCTTTATTAGGTATTAGGTATCTATTAGGTTTGTATCTAATTTTTTTTGATGAAAAAACACATCAAAAATAAAACAGTGCAAATACAAACTGCCAACAATTTTTTTTTAATCAAATAGGCCTAATAA
This sequence comes from Gadus morhua, assembly GCF_902167405.1. Taxonomy (NCBI): domain Eukaryota; kingdom Metazoa; phylum Chordata; class Actinopteri; order Gadiformes; family Gadidae; genus Gadus; species Gadus morhua. The sequence continues at coordinate 25,985,950 of NC_044055.1, read as the reverse complement.
ACGGCGATTTTTTCTTTTATCGCTGGAAAAAAATACTACAAAATAACTGTTGGCCTCAACACCAGTAACACCGGTAATACCGTATACCGCGGCAACCCTAAATGGTACTAATAATTGGCATAATAATTTATTTCGGTGTTTCGGTTTTCGGCCTTGGTTTCCTCATTTTCGGTTTTCGGTTTCGGCCAAGAATTTTCATTTCGGTGCATCCCTAGTAATTATAGCACAAAATGCATCGTCACCGCTGCTGATCGCTTCCACTCTAATCAATGAGACCATTTCCACCGGAAAAGCGGAACGTTTCAGCAGCGTCCCAGGAGTGGCGTGCCGCGCCGCGGCGCTATCTTTCCGTCGCACTGCTATTTTTGCCGCGAGCCGCCGCTAAACCGCATCAATTTCGACAGAGCAGATCGAGCCGGGCAGGAAGTGAAAAGTAAAAGCCATAGAGCATCCGGGCAATTTTCAAAATTAAACACAATACTCAGCTCATGTAACTTCACATCAACATTATTACGTCATGACCGGTGGCACCAGGTCAGCAGTCAATCAATCAAAGGGTCGGCAACATGGACGACGAGAGACTCATTGTCGAAGTTCAGCAACATGAAGTAATTTATGTACCAAATCATCCTTTTTATAAGGAAAATGTCAGAAAGGACAAAGCGTGGCATTTAATTGCAATAGTTTTGGGAGTGGAAGGTGAGTACATTAGGTTTAGGATTATCGCGTGATCTCGTGATCTCGCGTGAATACGGCTGGCTCGCAAGGCAGCACTACGCTGCCGTTACGCGCACGGTAGGAATGGACGCAGGGCAGAGGACGCAGCCGTTCTGCGGCGCAGCCGTTCCGTGGCGCGTACTCGTCCGGTGGAATCCCGGTGTCAGCCTCCATTGACCCAAACCCAAAGTGAACCCTGAGGACGCATGCTGCGTTTTATTATCCATCCGTCTCGGAGTTCCGAGGACGTTGCCTAGCAACACTCACACTCACAAACACACAAAACTCACAAACACGCCCCTTTTCCTCGGACGGCGAACTCGCCATCTCGGTTGAACTCAGTGGTGACCGAGCAAAATTCCGAGACAGAATTCATGATGGCTGCGCCCAGTGTGACTTGAAGTATGAACTGTTTTCATTGTGCTTGGACCACACTGGTGGTTTAAATGACAATTTCAATCACTCGTAGTACTGCAATACCTTACTGCGTCCGTATCTCTGCCTATGGCCTATAGCCTACTTATTTTGTAGCGCCTGCATCCTCTGCCAATGCTACCGCAACAACAGCTTTCCGGGTGGCGTCCATGTTTTCCTCCAACGACCGAGCGAAATAATAAGACGCTTGAAGTGTGGGCGTGGTGTCAGATCCGAGGTCCGAGTTGGTTCGCAGAGAATAATAAAACACAGCATAAGGACTCACAGACTTAATTGATCTCAGGTGCTAAGTGAGTGAGTGCCTGAGGCCACATGGGATCCGATAGGTTGATATGTCTATGTCTGTTGGCTGCGCTATGAACCAATAAGCAGGAGCCCTGGCTGTTGAGTAGCCTTGAGCGAGGGGTTATCCCCTCAAGTCTAGGCTCAGTCGTATGCCTCGTTTCCACCGAGCGGTGCGGTACTGTTCGTGGACCGCCGGGCAGGGCGGCCTGTGGCCGGCCTGCAGAGCCTGCGGCCGGGCTACGGAGCCTGCAGCCGGGCTACGGAGCCCGCGGCCGGGCAGGGCTGCCCGCGGCCGAGCTGCGGAGCCCGCGGTCGGGCAGGGCTGTCCGTGGCCGGGCTGCGGAGCCCGCGAGGAGGATTGACTTGATTTATAAATGAAGTCCCTCAATCTTAATTGGCTTAACACCATGACTAACCTTCTGAAACATCCATTAACATCCACATTTGCCTCAAACAATGTTAGGCTTACAGCTCATGCAAATAGTTGTGAAATAATGTTCTTGTTGTTCTTTTAATTGTTTGTTACTCTGACCATTCTGTTTGATATTGTGGAAAGGATGTTAGTGAATGATTCAGAGCATGATGCATTTTAAATTGCATCACTTTTGGTCTTGTCTTCATTTTTCTTAAAACAATTGTAGCTGAAAATGTTATGGAACAGAACGTGGGGACCCAAGTGCTGAACACTGGAAGGCAGAGACGGAGTAAAGGGAACGGGATTTATTGGTAGGCAGGCGGGTAGTCAGGCAGGCAGGGGTCCAGTAACAGGCAGGCAGTCAGGCAGGCTAGACGACAGGCGGGTAGTCAGGCAGGCAGGGGTTCGGTTGCAGGGGGGGAACTAGAGAGGAGGAGAAATGGTTACCAAGGGGTCAGGCTAGAGACAGATATTCAAGAATGCTGGTAGGACCGATACTAACTGGGTAGACGTAACAACGAACTGGCGCCGGCTGATGGGAGATCCCCGGCTGAAGTAGGGAATGGTGATTGGTGATTGTAGACTGGTGTGTCAGGAGAAGGACGTCAAGTAGCCACTAGATAGAGGTAGTGGACTGTGTATCAGGACGCGGCGTGACAGAAAATAAACAGAGCCAAATTACAAACAATAACCTGTCTCATTGAGGGCAAAAATAGGCCAAATGCTAGACCCAGATTTTTTTATTTAGTTTTATAAATTAAGAGTAGGCCTGATTTGACCAAATGGCTTTGCATCCTTTCCTTCTGCCCTTGCAGTCCAAGACATGCTTCCCAACAGCTTTCAAATTACACTACTGCCACTGGTTGATTTGTATCAATTCACATAATTATCCCTCCCTGCTATTTTGCAGTCCCCCAAAACACCCTGAAACAACTGTCTAACATACTTATGTCACCATACGCCACTAACAGTGCAAGCAGGCCAATGGCAACCAAGCACGCAGTCCTTCCTCCCTCACTTTAAAAACCACCAGCCGCCACTGATCTACACACACACACACACACACACACACACACACACACACACACACACACACACACACACACACACACACACACACACACACATATATATATATATACAAACATATCTTTAACCTCACTTTGTACTACAGCACTCACCACATTTCCTGCAGGAAATGCATTTTCTAGTTTGTCTTATATGATACAATTAAGTGATCTATGCCATTGTTTCACTGGTACTGAAATAAGTCCTGAATTTTGAGAAAAATGGGGTAGAATCCTATGTTTTAGCCATTCTCCCCAAAACACTATGGAAACCAGAGATGGGTCAAAGTCACTGTTTGGCAAGTCCGAAGTAAGTGCCAAGTCTTAGCAGGCAAGTACGAGTCGAGTCCACAGGGAAAGGCAAGTCGAGTCCAAGTCAAAGTCACACTAAACCAAGTCGAGTCCAAGTCCAAGTCCCAAACTTTTTCCAGTCTTGAATAAGTCACCATGTATTCTTACTTAATAATGTCATTATTAGGCTATTGATCATAATTTCAACATATCCCTTGAATGTACAGTGTCATTTCTTATCAATACAGTTATAATACGGAGGATTAGGATCGGTCAAACATGTTTTTGACAGCTCGAAGGGCATTATCCCGCTTATACCATGGTCGCTTGCCAAAGAAAATAAATCAAGATCATTCATTTATATTTTCATGCGCTTTACAATCCAAATACAGAGTTTTTCACATAAATTGGACGGACCGTAGCTACGACTTGGCAATGGCAGTATTCTTGTCCGCTGATATGAGCCAGAGAGCTAATGTTGTAGATTGTGCATATTTATAATTCGAAATCCGTCCCGGCCTTTATACCACAGGGTCTTGAACTTACAATTCGGGACGGCGCGGCTGTGTCCAGACGCCGTCAGGGTCTCTATGTTTAGACTGTGCATTTTACCTATTTTTTTTTTATATTTAATCTTTTTTACTGATGTGACTTTTAGTATGATCACATATGATCACCAAATGCTTTTAGAAATAAGGGATCAGTGCGGCATATTTTATGTTAGCACGTCTTTTGACAGCAAGTCGGCGTTTCCAGCTGAGATTCTCCGACAAACTGACAAACTGACAAATTTACGTTCATAACAGTAATAGCGACAAGCCCTGGAAACGGTCAAAACACAGAGGGAGAAGACGGGGGATCCGGGACAGACTGAGGAGAAAGGACGCAGGCGGAGATGGCGCACACGTGTCGCGGGACCATCAACCTGGTCACGGCGCACATCGACACGAAGGACGCCTGCAACATCGTGCTGAGCAGCGGGGGGGGGGGGGGGGGGGGGGGGGGGGCGCACATAGCCTACCACCTGAAGGCCAGCACGGAGGTGGAGCGCCAGAGATGGGTCACAGCCCTATAGCTGGCCAAGGCTAAAGCCATGATCCGCATGATGAATGACCAGTCAGCTGAGCGGACTATCAGAGCGTCCCTACCCAACGTGAAGGACATCTACCACAAGAGGGTGGAGTCGAGGGCAAAAAACATCAGGAGGGATGACACACAACCCAATGCCAGCCTCTTCACCCTGCTGCCGTCGGGTAGACGCCTACGAAGCCTTAACTCAAGGACTGAGAGACTTAAGAGAAGTTTTTATCCACAGGCAGTGAGACACTTGAATTCAATTTTTTAATTCAACACCTTATTTTTAAATTTGATTTTATTTACATTTTTTATTTTATCTAAATAAATTAACTAATTTATTTTATTTTATATTTTTATTTATTTTTGCACAGTGTGGAGCATTGACCGTTTAAAGGCACCCAGTGCAACTTTCGAGGCTTAAAAATAAACATTAAATTTCTAGTCTTTTTTACACGTAGTAAGTTTCAATAACTCCATACCATTACATACCGACATTCAAGCAGCAAAGATGAGACGTCGTTGTGTGGTGAGAACTGATAGAACATCGATAACAACAACAATGCCGCCATTTTCTTTATTTTTTGTAACCTACAATAAATAAAGCAGGCTTCCAGTCAATGGAAAAATGGCTTCTCCCCACCGGCGATTGTTGTTGTTTACGATTTTCTATCAGTTCTCACCACACAGCGACGTCTCATCTTTGCTCCTTGAATGTCGATATGTAATGGTATGGAGTTATTGAAACTTACTACGTGTAAAAAAGACTAGAAATTGAATATTTATTTTTCATTGAATGTTTACATAAAGTTGCACTGGGTGCCTTTAACATTTCACTTCAATTTATTGTATGTGACAAATAAAAACACTTGAACTTGACCTTGAACTTGTCTATAGCATATAACCCTGTTGTCTACAGTTTAATTCATTATCTATTCTTTCAACATAATACTTTCAACATGAAGTGTACATATTTAGAATTCGAAATTCGTCCCAGCCTTTATACCACAGATACTCTAGGGTCTATAGCAGGGGTCAGCAACCTTTTCAATATGCAGTAGCAGTTGGACATTTTTTCGTTAATGAGTGTGCCTTAAGCAACAATATATTGAATATTAAGCTGAATTATGACGCAGCGACCAAAAACATTTCCGGAAGACCTGGAATTGTATAATGGTTTTTTTGTTTTTATATTTGCAACATGGGATTACAAATTATAATAACATATGTCCCATCTTAAAACACCACTTTCAGAAACTCATTCAAAAACATATTTGCAACGGGAGAAATTAAAAAAACGAGAATATATGAGAATGTTGGAACCATCCACATCATATCTTTAAGACATGTAAAGCTTTGCAAAACCATGTGAAGGCGATGCATACAGGCCAATTGCAACAATATTCTAAATATTGTCTTCTCTATTGCTCACAAAATAGGTTTAGGCTACAAACCATTAATTTATCCCATTTCAGAACACTGCTTTCAGTAACTAATTAAAACATATTTGCACTGGAAGGAAATGCCCGAAACAGCATGGTTTATTTTTTTCTAGTGGGCCAATGATTATGCTGCCGCGTGCCTAGGGTTGCCGACCCCTGTGGTCTATTCGTTTGATTCGAGTGACGTTACTGTAGCTTTGCGCCGCCATCTTGACGACCGATCCCACCCACTGACCCACTGATTTCAGTGGTAACTCAGCACCAACAACAACACCTTCGACCACAATCAAACAATGAGGATGCGCTCTTTTATTCGTGCGGGTAATGAAAGGTTCTGAAAGCTGGCATATCCATGTAGCTTACTAATGAATAAAATGCATACAAAAAACTTTGACATATGACCCACTATGTTCTGCTCCATACACCCAATGTTGACAACGTCCCAGCCAAAGAGTATTGGTATTAATGCCTCATTCATTGTCCAAAATAATCCACAATAATTCAAATCGGGTTATGTTGTGGGTACAAAATGAACTCGTCCCAAGCGTCCCCGGCGAAATTATCGTCTATGATTTGATGACTGATTTCAACAATCAATGATAGTAACCCACCACAAACTGTTAACAAACTGTTAGCGTCCTTCACCCATCCAGCCACAGCATATTGGTAGGCATCAGAGCTCTTGAACGCTTTCAAGATATCTCCACTGTATGGGGAGGGGTTGTGGACTAAATAAATATATACAGGTGCTGGTCAAATTATTAGAATATCATGAAAAAGTTGATTTATTTCAGTAATTATATTCAGAACGTGAAACTTACATATTATATCAATTCATTACACACAGAGTGATATATTTGAAATGTTTATTTCTTTTAATTTGGATGATTAGTACTGACAATTACTGAAAATCCCAAATTCAGTATCTCAGAAAATTAGAATATTAGTTACGACTAGTACAAAAAATTATTTTTTAGAAATGTGGGCCAACTGAAAAGTATGAACATGGAAAGTTTCAGCATGTATGGCAATCAATACTCAGTTGCAGCTCCTTTTGCCTGAATTGCTGCAGCAATACGGCGTGGCATGGAGTCGACCAGTCTGTTGCACTCCTCAGGTGTTATGAGAGCCCAGGTTGCTTTAATAGTGGCCTTCAGCTCTTCAGCATTGTTGGGTCTGGCAGCTCGCATCTTCCGCTTCACAATACCCCATAGGTTTTCTATGGGGTTAAGGTCAGGTGAGTTTGCAGGCCAATCAAGAAGAGGGATACCATGGTCCTTAAACCAGGTACTGGTAGATTTGGCACTGTGTGCAGGTGCCAAGTCATGTTGGAAAATGAAATCGTCACCTCCATAAAGTTGGTCCGCGGCAGGCAGCATAAAGTGTTCTAAAACTTCCTGGTAGACTGCTGCATTGACCCTGGACCTCAGGAAACACAGTGGACCAACAGCAGCAGATGACATGGCACCCCAGACCATTACTGACTGTGGAAATTTTACACTGGACTTCAGGCAACGTGGATTCTGTGCCTCTCCTGTCTTCCTCCAGACTCTGGGACCTTGATTTCCAAAGGAGATACAAAATTTACTTTCATCTGAAAACATAACTTTGGACCACTCAGCAGCAGTCCAGTCCTTTTTGTCTTGAGCCCAGGCGAGACGCTTTTGACGTTGTCTCTTATTCAAGAGTGGCTTTACACGAGGAATGCGACAGCTGAAGCCCATATCTTGCATACGTCGGTGTGTGGTGCTTCTTGAAGCACTGACTCCAGCTACAGTCCACTCTTTGTGGATCTCCCCCACATTTTTGAATCGGTTTTGTTTGACAATCCTCTCCAGGGCGCGTTTATCCCTCTTGCTTGTACACTCTTTTCTACCACATCTTTTTCTTCCCTTCGCCTCTCTATTAATGTGCTTGGACACAGAGCTCTGGGAACATCCAACCTCTTTGGCAATGACCTTTTGTGTCTTGCCCTCCTTCTTTAAAGTATCAATGGTCATCTTTTGGACAGTTGTCAAGTCAGCAGTCTTCCCCATGATTGTGTGTCATACAGAATCAAAACGAGAGACCATTTAAAGGCTTTTCCAGGTGTTTTGAGTTAGTTAGCTAATTAGAGTGTGGCACCATGTGTCTTCAATATCTGACCTTTTCACCATATTCTAATTTTCTGAGATGTTGAATTTAGGGTTTTCATTGGTTGTCAGCTATAATCATCTTCTTTTTGGCAAAAAACACTTATAATGTATCAGTCTGTTTGGAATGAATGTATACATTCTACAGGTTTGACTTTCTAAATGGAATTAATGAAATAAATCAACTTTTTCATGATATTCTAATAATATGACCAGCACCTGTATGTCATGAAAATTGATTTGAGGAAAGCGTGAGGCTGATACTAATGGTCTAAAAAAATCTGGGGGTAACAAATGAGGATCGGAGCCTATAACCTTTTTTCCCAGATATCTCTGTCTCTCTCTAACATTCACATGAGCGGTGTGGGCGGCCATACTTGGCGAGATCGGTCATGCAAATGGCGGCGTTCCAGAAAACGTGACGTAGATGAACCGTATAATACTGTGTCTGATTACAGTTATTGCATATTCTCGAAGAAAGTTGTCCAATCCCGGGTTGCTTTAACTCACTTCATTTATTATAAAGTCGTCGGCATGTTTCGGTATGGTAACTGAAGCTATACGGAGGGAATTGTATCTAACACGAGTGAGAGATAATAACTCTGGCTACTACGGGACATGGGCAAAGGCCCATGTCCCCTCGCGGGTGTCGCTGAAAATCTCTGGCGATCCCCACCTCGTGTCCTCAGGTAGAGACCGCCAAGTGGGCGTGGCCTAGTGGGCGTGGCCGGGGTGACGTTATGGCTTCGGCTTCTTCACTTAATTAAAGGTGAAGAGGGAGCAGCCTTCAATAACGTCATGCTCCCCTTGTGGCTATGTGAGGGTAACGCAGCTTATATGTTTGGTCCTACTTCCTAGTGGACAAGTGAGGGAAGCTTAGATTCTTAAAATACGTAACACAGTTCAATTCATTTTTCACAAATTACCAGCTCTCGTTTTGAAGAATAATCACTGCGCCATTCGTTTCAATGGGAGTCTATACTTTCAACATAAAGTATTCATACCTAATACGAAATTCGTCCCAGCCTCTATACCACAGATACTATAGGCTCTATAGCATATAACCTCTTTTTCTGATTACAGTTTAATTTAACAGTAAGCTGACAAAATCGCTGAACAAAATCCCCAAACAAATAATCCCCCTATAGGGCGGTAAAAAAACGCTGCTGAACGTCCTCCCCTCCAGCGTCAACGTAAATCAATGAGACCAACTGAAACGAAGCCGATATGAAACTTAAACTGTGATTCTGAAGAAAGCATAAATGATATTGAAATTCCGTTTAGATATTATCGAAGATACGAGTGTGTAGATTTGTTACATTATTTGAACGAAGGTAAACAGATTTTGGATTTTGTTACGGTGTCTTAAGTGTCCAAGGCTGGCCAGATGGCTTCAATGTGACCAACTAAAAACGCAGCCGATATGAAAGTAAAACTGTTATACTGTATAAAGTATAAATAATATCGACATTTCGTTTTGATACAATTGTAGATTTGTCTTCGCCTGCTGTTCGCTCGCTATTCATCTTCATGGAAGTTAATGCATGTTGGGTGTCTAGCCCTCCAGGCGGAAATATGTGAGATATCTAAAACAATAAAGGTTTGTGACTCAAGACATGTTGAGTCATTACGGCAAGGTCTGATTCAAGTCTCAAGTCAATAGAGTACTAAAGTGAAAACGTGACGTTGTCCTGGCATCCGGATTATCAGTTCTAAACAACCGAACGAGAGATGGCGTTTTGCTGCCACGTGTTGTTTCTTTCAAAATTAAAATAGGCCTAAATCAATTTCAAGAGGTGAAAATCGACCAATCTAAACATTCCGTGGCTTTCATGTATTCCCTTGTGGTATGAAAAGGAAAAGTTCGACAACGTTACTTTAGGTTTTTTTTGATATGAAGAAAATTTATAATTACCTACATCATTGGTAAAGCAAACTCACAAATCAATTTGCAAAAAAATCGTAAATTTTCTGTAAAACATTCGTGTGGCATAGGATTTCCCCTTGTTCATTTGGTTTGTGTAGAACCAAATATCGGTTGCTATGGAAACGTGCCGTCACACTTTAGTACTTAGCAGTCAAGTCTAAGTTGAGTTGCAAGTGAGGTGCAATTTTGTCAAGTCGAGTCTGAAGTCATCAAAATCATGACTCGAGTCCCAAGTCATGTGACTGGAGTCCACATCTCTGATGTGAACGTTCCACTCTGCTGAACGCAGATAGCGTTCTTTTCATGATGTCAGACGGACTACCTTTTCCGAGGTAGTCTGACGTCACGACCAAGGGGCACCGGCGGTGCGGTCTGTGTGGATGTGGGGAGCTCTGTCTGGGCAGCGGTCTGTGTGGACGTGTGGAGCTCTGCCTGGCAGCGGTGGACAGCGGTGTCTGCCAGAAAGTTAAGCCTTAGCGTTAAGTTATGCCTCGGACACCAGCCTTCCGAGTTGCACTTGTGACATAATTTCCGGTATCGGAACACTCACACCGGGATTCCACCGGACGTGTACGCGCCACGGAACGGCTGCGTCCTCTGCCCTGTGTCCATTCCTACCGGGCGCGTAACGCCAGCGTAGCGCTGCCTTTCGAGCCAGCCGTATTCACGCGAGATCACGCGATAATCCTAAACCTAATGTACTCACCTTCCACTCCCAAAACTATTGCAATTAAATGCCACGCTTTGTCCTTTCTGACATTTTCCTTATAAAAAGGATGATTTGGTTCATAAATTACTTCATGTTGCTGAACTTCGACAATGAGTCTCTCGTCGTCCATGTTGCTGACCCTCCGAGACCCTTTGATTGATTGACTGCTGACCTGGTGCCACCGGTCATGACGTAATAATGTTGATGTGAAGTTACATGAGCCGAGTATTGTGTTTTATTTTGAAAATTGACCGGATGCTCTATGGCTTTTACTTTTCACTTCCTGCCCGGCTCGACCTGCTCTGTCGAAATTGACGCGGTTTAGCAGCGGCTCGCGGCAAAAATAGAATTGGACGGAAAGATAGCGCCGCGCCGCGGCACGCCGCTCCTTGGACGCTGCTGAAACGTTCCGCGGCGCGCCCGGTGGAAATGGTCTCATTGATTAGTGTCAGGCGCGTCGTTAGACCTGGGCATTCGGGGCTATAGCCCCGGATCTTTTGGGATCAGCCCCGGATCTCTGCCGTAAAAAACAAAACAAAAACGTATGTATATATATATATATATATATATATATATATATAATAATAGCTGCTTTCACACACATAAGTACGGAAGAGGATTAGGGCCACACATGTAAAAAAAAATTAAGTTCTGACTTTATTCTCAGAATTCTGAGAAAAAAGTCAGAATTCTGACATTAATCTCAGAATTCTGGAAAAAAATCGGAATTCTGACTTTAAAGTCAGAACTACGGGTATCTGTAAGGACCAACCTCCGTGGGAGAGACACTTTGCTTTATGCAGTAGGAGGAAACCTATGGAAAGCCAAGAAGGCCACAATCCGGCCCTAGAATGGCGCGGTAAAAGTGCAAGTATTCCGTACGGAATCCGTACGGAACTAATAGCCGCGGCTATTAGTCATATTGAGATGGCAGTGTGCGAAATACCCGTCAATATTCGGGGATGCCCTCATCCCCAGATTGTTCTCGATATGCAGTAGCCAGCTAGGCCATAACATTACAATATTTCATGGATGCAAGCAAGCCAAGACAATCAATCTATATCTATAGCCTACATGACAACACACACACACACACACACGCACACACGTTAAACACACTGGTAAAGCAATAGGAGCCTGCATTGGCTAAAGTTGTTGGGATGCACGTTATTTTATAACAGGGAGGGGCAAAGTTGTGCATTACAATGCAAACACGACAATAATTGGCACCGTTCTTGCGCACTCAGAAGAACATGAACTGAATAAATGCCAGGTATATAGCATATTGGAGACGGGCACACAATCAGTGCATTTGCAAATGAGAGCCTGCAGTATGCCCGATCTTGTGACATTATTTAACCATCCATCTACAGCTAATACGATCAGACAGATACATCATTGATCACATATAAGCCCACAACAAGCTTAACATCACCACGGCAGGTGCGCTCTCTCTCGCACATTCACACAATCACTCCAACTTCTCCAACTCCAAGGCAAAGCTGTTTCACTAAGACCACAAACAACCACAACTAACCAGCCTACATATCCACAACAATGCACAACAATCAGTTCTATACATTGCGTCTATCTTCTGTTTGGCGCAAATGGCTAATTTGCATACATGCACAGGACTGTCGGCTCCGCTTGTCAAAAAAATAGAACGTATTTGTGAATAAATGCTTTGAATTCTGAATACTGGACTTGGTGAGCTTGGTGAGTTGGCTATGGGACGTGCACTTTTACCGCGCCATTCTAGGGCCGGATTGTGGCCTTCTTGGCTTTCCATAGGTTTCCTCCTACTGCATAAAGCAAAGTGTCTCTCCCACGGAGGTTGGTCCTTACAGATACCCGTAGTTCTGACTTTAAAGTCAGAATTCTGACTTTTTTCTCAGAATTCTGAGATTAATGTCAGAATTCTGACTTTAATCTCAGAATTCTGAGAAAAAAATCAGAATTCTGAGATTAAAGTCAGAATTCTGACTTTTTATCTCAGAATTCTGAGATTAATGTCAGAATTCTGACTTTATTCTCAGAATTCTGAGATTAAAGTCAGAGTTCTGACTTTATTCTCAGAATTCTGAGAATAAAGTCAGAACTTAATTTTTTTTTACATGTGTGGCCCTAATCCTCTTCCGTACATAAGTACTGGGTGCTCTTCTGAATATATGCTGCATCGTTGAAGACGATCACATTGAGTTCTGCGGTCTGTCCTGCCACCGTGCTGTCTGCGTCAAACCAAAACAAACAAAAATGCATCAATCATCACAATTTCTTTAATTCTTATAAATAAAAAAATTATATAAATACATACATAAATCTAGCCAACTTGGTGTCGCTTAACAAATTCTGGTGTTGCTATGGCAACACTCTGGCGCCCGCCACTTCTCAGAGGTCTTCTCAGGTCAAGTACAGTTATAAAATATCGTTGATAAGAGATGGATATAAGAAAATTCTTTGGGAAGAAAAGGGCAGAGCAAGAACAAGCGGTGGAGAGTGTGGCATCATCTCCCGCAACCCCTGATGAGAACACTTCGATCAGCTCAGATTTGTGAAAAGCAGCCAGTCGATAGCTTAAATTTGATTGATTAATGCTGGTCTGGTGTTACTACCTAGTAGCTAGCATAGTAGCGGCGCCTGTCTTGTCTCTCTAGTGGTCGTTCATTCTAAAACACTACAATCTTTTGAGAAGCAAATGGTTGCAGCCTCTATGGGCTTACTGTGGCGCTGATGTGAGTACTGTATGCATGCAATACTACTACTCATAGTAATAATCTGAGAGGGTTGAGAAACAGTGGGTTGACAATCCATTCTAGCATGGTACCTCATTTTGAAAAAAAAACATAAATAAACTACACATAGGACTGTTCTTTCAATTTTTTATACATTGCTTTGGAGGTTTTCAATCTAACATCCCACTGGTTTGATTTTACCTAAGAGAATTTTTTTTTTTTTTTAAAGCATCCACAGCAGCCTTAATAATGAGATTATGAGACAATGAGAATGAAGCGGCAACAGTGTGACTATGCAGAGTGAGAGAGATGGCTTCAATGGATGACCAGGGATTGGTGGTGGCATTACCAAGGAAGGGCGGCTGTAGTTAACTGCAAGCAAAAGAACATGAATAGTGAAATGGAGGAAGGAGTCGAAATGAGACTTCATTAACAGATTCATGTACAGCTCAGATTTATATGGAGATAAGCTTCTTACACAACTTGCATACAGCATAAGCAAGTAACAGAAACAGTCTGGGAAGATTATTTTTTCCTTATTTAAATTAAGCTTCAGTGATCTAAAGCAACACAACGTATTGTAACATTCACGATCACATTCATTGTATCATTCAACACACGCCTGCTTGAGATCAAGAGGCAGAGTTTTAAGAATCAGAAAGAAGAAAAAGAAAGACCTGCTTTCTTTTTCGTGTTGTTTCTGTGATGCTCTTCTTGGCCAAGCAAGGCATTGCATTCAGGGGGCACTGCGAGGGTGAGGGTAGCTCCAACCAAGGAAACTTCCTTTAATGCGTTCAGCTGTTGTCCAAATGTGATCCCTTCCTGCAACAGTATAGTGCTCCTGCTAATGCCACCTACAGTATATTTCACCTTCCTCCCAAAATGACTTTATTAAGTGTTACTCGTCACTGCTCGCATCAAGGATAAGGGATGAGGTGAGGGAAGCAAAAATGCTCTCCATCATGGCTGATGAGGCCAAGGATGGAAACACTGAGCAGCTTGCTGTTTGTGTCCGTTACGTCTTTCAGGAATGCATAAGGGAGCGATTCCTTTGTTTGAGAAGACTGGGAGGGTATGACGCGGAAAGCATAACAAATGCCCTTGAGGAGGTCCTGGGATCACATGGCAGCGACGGTCTCAAAGTTGTGGCCCAGTCATATGATGGCGCAGCGGTGATGAGCGGGTCAGTGCAAGGCGTGCAAACTCGTTTCCGTGGAAAACATCCTGAGGCCATGTACGTGCACTGCTATGCACATGAGCTGAACTTGGTGCTCTGTCATACTTGCAAGGCTATTTCGGAAGCAAGCTTTTTTTTGACATGCTGGAAACTCTGTATTCCTGTTTCAGCACCTCGATCATAAGCCATGCTCAGTTGGTGGCTGTGCAGAAAGAGCTGAACATTGAGCGCCCTTTTGAGGAATTTCCCTGCAGTAATTACGAGTCTGCAGATGCTGAATACACAGATAGTAGGGCTGTCAAAATTGCTCAAAAATGACATTCGAATGTTCGTTTGGAAAAGAATCACGAATTCGAACTATTCGAATATCTGGTTGCCTATTTTACGCAGTTGCCGTCAATATGTCAATAATGCGACAAAACCATGGTTCAAATTAGTGGGATATATATATATCATATAAACAGCCCAGTAACGTGGAGGCCTAATCATGAAAAGCCACAACTTTGTATCGCTTGCATTTCACCACCACACCTGCAAGCGCGCAAACTATAGTAATCTGAAGAAGACGCCCGCTTCTGAATGTTACAAAGTATGCTAGTGGTAACGTTCCTTGCTTTGCTTACCATTTATGGAGAAGATCTATTAAAATCGATAAAGAAAAAAATGCATGTCACCTACGTCTTCCACCATGCAAGCGAAAGGGCCAGCACTACGCACCGTTCGGATTCATGAAAAAAAAGCTGTCTCGGACTTTGCCGAGAACATTGCGTTATAGCAGCTTTCACCAGCCAGACTACTAGCTCCCTGAGCTCTACTTCGGATGCTTATTGAATGGCATAGCCGAGCTGGAATACCTATATCCAAGTACGGAAACCCCGAGGGGATAAAATACATTCGCTCTTCACAATACTAATTTTTTACAATTGTACCGCGGGAGTGTTTTTTCACATTTGAATATTATGAGGGACATCGCGAACAGACAGAGGCTCATTCACAAAGCAGATAGAGGCGCTTGTACCGCGGGAGTGTTTTTTCACATTCGAATATTAATTTTCACGTTCGAATTCGCGTTTTTGGATACATTTCGAACGAATATTCGAACTTCGAATATTCGTTGACAGCCCTAACCGATAGCAGTGGGGCTTCTCTCTAAATTGTCCAAAAGGACAACGGTATATTTACTGGTGGTTTTCCAAAGGCTTTTGTGTATCACGGAGGGTTTCCACAGGTTCCTGCAGGGGACATCCATTGACCTGGCAAGGGCAGTCCAATTCAAGAGTGCCATCCACGACACCTTGGTCAATCAAAGAACTGAACAGGTGGCTGAGGAACTCTATGAGGTCACAAAGCAGCTCTGCTCTGACCACAACCTTCCCGAGCCCTCTCCTGCTCCAAGGAGAAAGCAGAGGAGAATGGATGATTTTGTTGTGGAGGCGTCTACTGGGTCGGGCTCTGACCTGCTTAACGACTCAGAGTGTCTGAAGCAGGGGCTTTTCTTCCCGTGCATTGATCGGATGATCAATGAACTGGGCCACCGGTTTTCCACTGTTGCGGGAGAGCTAATGGATGGAATCCAGGCATGCCACCCAGCCTCCAAATCCTTCCTCGGTTTGCAGTAACTGAAGAAACTGGCTACACACTACCACATACAGCTGGTCCCAGAAGAGGTCTTGGTGGCAAAGAGCTTCCTGAGCAGGAAGGATCCAGCTTCCATCCCTGGACATCCTCAGTGTCTTCAAGCTCCTGGACTCTATGATGTTCCCGTCACTGAGGGCCATCTTGCAGGTGGCACTGACTATCCCTGTCAGCAGTTGTAGCTGTGAGCGGTCCTTTAGTGCTCTACGCCGACTTCATACGTGGCTTAGGTCAACTATGGGCCAGGAGAGGCTCAACGAATTGGCAGTACTGTCAATAGAAAGAGTGTTGGTTGGAGATATCAATGAGGATGAGGTCATTGACGAATTTGCAAGGCTCAAATCAAGACGGCACACACTGATTCTCCCTCCTACAGCTAAATAGTGGTAAAATGAAATGTTATTTGTTTGTTAAGTTGTAGGGGCAATGATAAAGCAGTTTGTTAATGCTACACTTTTGTATACATTATTTTTATATATTATGTTCGCATTTCCTAATGCTTCACTAGCTCGTTCCTTTTTCTTACACTACAATATAATGTTTAAATGCAAATTGGAGAACCGTTTCTGCTAAGCACTTTGCCATCAATGTGCAAGTTTTAAATAAATGCATATGGAGTTGGCAATCCCATGGTGCCTGTTTTTACTTTCTGGAGACTATTCCACAGTTACAAGTCTAGTAGCACATGTCTTTACAAAACATTTCAGATTTAAAATGAAGGAATACAGGTCACACAGCTACCAATTTATTCAATCCACACATTTAAATAGATGGAATATGTACATTTAGCCTTTCTTCATTTGGTAGCTCTCCAGACATTTAGCCTAATGCTATCACCATTCTCTGGTTTCACGCAAGTGTTTACCTCCTGGTTACAGGTCGCGCGATAGCGCATATCATTTAATGCAAGCGAGTGTTTACTTCCTGGTTACAGGTCGCGCAATAGCACATCATCTCATGCAAGCGAGTGTTTACTTCCTGGTTACAGGTCGCGCGATAGCACATATCATCTCATGCGATCTTAAGGGTCCCATGACATGCTATTTTATGTATTCTTCAATATAGGTATTAGTGGGCAACTAACACAGTATTCAAAGACGTTCCCGAAATTCAGCCGTGGTGCAGAGATACAGCCACTCCGAGCCAGTCGCACATTGAGCTTCCCCCAAATGCGCTGTTTTGGTGTCTGTAGCTATAATGCAAATGAGGAGGAGCGAGGCGGGTCAAGGAGGAGGGTGGGGGTGTGGCCCTGATTAGCTTGCAGCCACGGTACCATGCGCTCTGTTTACAGTGGATGTATTGCAATGGCGAGGCGCACACAGCCTTTAGCTGTGTTCTGTAAATATTCTAGGACACACGGGAGTCCTGGAGCTCTATACCTAAATATTATCATATAGCCTACATAGATCTCGGCATAGGCGACCTATGTGTTGGGGGCGCCCTTAATTAATTAATTAATTAATTAATTAATTAATTAATTAAGATACCGTAGCATGCAGGAGTCAGGACGGTGCTCCCCCCCGGGCTAAAGCCCCGGATGTTTTCAATTGCTAACGACGCGCCTGATTAGAGTGGAAGTGATCAGCAGCGGTGACCGCGGCGCAGCCGTCCCGCGGCGCGTACGCCTCCGGTGGAATCAAGGCCTAAATACACCGGCGCCGCAGCACAGCGGCGCGCATTTTACGCGCGTCAAAAGCCGCCCCTAGCACCAACAGGAGGCGGCGCGACGGCCGCGCTGCAGTATAAAAGCAGGAGGTCACCTGTCAATCAACCGCAAAAAAGAGACGAAACGCAATGGGTGAGTAGCCTATTGTAGCCTAGTTTATTAATTTTCCATCTTTTTGGCTGAATAATTTGAAAAATGTATAATCTGCGCAGTGAAAGTATGTTTTCAAGCATCAGATCAACTTAGTTTGTAGGGCACTTTATCGTTTTATTTAGGCCTACTGTCATTTCTTATTTATTTTATATTTTGCAATTATTCATCTACTGCATCAACAATCTCAATAATTGTAGGACCTTCTATTAAGCCTTTTTAGTATATAGTGCAGTCACCTTGTTATTGTGTGTAATTATTGTATTGAGCTACTGGATGGCTTTATTGGTCCCCATTGTGACCAATAAAGTAGCCATCTATCTATCCATCTATATAGCCTTAACATAGCCACACATTTACATGTATGCAGCCAGTAGTTATCCATTATAATTGAACACAAGTTATTTCACATTTTATTGGTTTTTTTTTATTTCAACAGAACAATTGTTGCCAGACAGAGGGTGGTTGCCCTTCTTCTGCTGCGCCGTAGGCGGGCAAGGAGAAGACGAAGGGTTTGGGTGCACCCCATCAATGAACGGAGACAAGAACAAGGGGGTATACCACAATCTGGTCCAGGAGCTCCGTGCAGAGAGGCACCGCCAATATTTCAATTTGCCACTAGTGTGCAATGGCAGAACCATATGGTGTAACCATGATGCCATGATGACCTATAATTTAGTTATTATCACTCTCTGGTATAAATACTCCTTTACATATACATATATATATATATATATATATATATATATATATATATATACACATATGTTTTATCCCTCAGGATAAATACAGTGATGTTATTGCTGTGCTGGACTCAGTAGCCAGTCTATTTTATTTGAGTGCTCGAGACACTTACTGTTATTTTTCCTTAAACCCAGAGAGACAGTTAATACATGACAATGCATTTTTTAAAATGTGCCTGTGTTTTCTTTTAATTAGCCTATCTATTTTATTGTATTGTATATTAATTGTATTTCTATGTGAAGCGCTTTGAGTCTGCTTCATGTATTAAAAGTGCTATATGAATGAAGTTGCCTTGCCTTAAATAAAAATATATATAATCTGGTTTCTACCTACATTATATGTGACTTGATTTTGTCTATTTCCCATTATGGTTAATGGTTTGGGTACTTAGTCCACCATTGTTGATTTCTCACCTGAAGAGCCAATCTCCAGAGCTATGGCACGCCAGGCAATTTCCTTTTTGGAGTTGTCTTTGATGACGAGAACATTGGTCATACAATTCAACATATTTTTCCACCTCGACGACCAGTCTCTCATCGTCCATTCTCGTAGTTGTTTCTCACAAACGAAAGAGGGCGACATCCAGTGATGAGGGGTAGATGTGGAGGTGCCTACGGGACCCGGGATGTACAAACCAGCTTTTAAAAAGCGCTTTTTCAGGGGCGGCGACGCTTGGGAATAGCTCGAAGACTAGCTGGGCGGCGCGGCGCGGAACGCTGCCGCGCAGCTAGTCGGCGCCGGTGTGGGCTAGTACATCCGGAATAATGGGGGCAGTGTTTTTTACGCGCCGCTGCGGCGTCGGTGTATTTTAAGGCCTCCACACACCGGCGCCGCAGCGTCGCGTCAAAAAGTCGAATTGTATGACCAAAGTTCCCGTCATTACAAAGACAACTCCAAAAAGGTCATTGCCTGGCGAGCCATAGCTCTGGAGATTGGATCTTCAGGTGAGAAATCAACAATGGTGGACTAAGTACCCAAACCATTAACCATAATGGGAAATAGACGAAATCAAGTCACATATAATCACACCATGTAGGTAGAAACCAGATAACTTGTAATATATATTTTTTTATTTAAGGCAAGGCAACTTCATTCATATAGCACTTTTAATTAGAGCTGTCAAGCGATTAAAATATTTAATCGTGATTAATCGCATTAATGTCATAGTTAACTCTAATTAATCGCGATTAATCGCAAATTATTTTTCTATGCTAACTATCCCTTGATTTTTTTGTCCCATAATTCTTCTCATTTTAATTCTCTTATCAACCTGGTGAAGTGCATCGGCTTGCCTTGTGCAAATGATTTTTTATTGATAACAACATTGGCATATACACTGATCAAAACAGGACGATACAAAAAAAGAGCCTATAGTGCAATTAAACGACTGCTTTGAACAAATGTCATTTGAACATAGCAGTCAGGCTACTGCTTC
Source organism: Gadus morhua (assembly GCF_902167405.1). Taxonomy (NCBI): domain Eukaryota; kingdom Metazoa; phylum Chordata; class Actinopteri; order Gadiformes; family Gadidae; genus Gadus; species Gadus morhua. The sequence continues at coordinate 25,965,917 of NC_044055.1, read as the reverse complement.
TTTGTTTTGAGCCAAAGAAAAAAAAAAAAAATTTTTTTTTTTTTTTTTATAAAGTAATTGCGTTAATCGCGCGATAAAAATTTTAACGCCGTTAAATTTGGTTTGCGTTAACGCCGTTAATAACGCGTTTAACTGACAGCTCTACTTTTAATACATGAAGCAGACTCAAAATGCTTCACATAGAAACATTCTCATACAATAAAATAGATAAGTAAAAGAAAACACAGGCAAAGCTCAAAAATGCATTGTCATGTATTAACTGTCTCTCTGGTATCAGATCATGTATTAACTGTCTCTCTGGATTTAAGGAAAAATAACATTAAGTGTCTCGAGCACTCAAATAAAATACACTGGCTACTGAATCCAGCACAGCAATAACATCACTTTTTTTATCCCGAGGGATAAAAAAAAAGTATATATATGCAAAAGAGTATACCAGAGAGGGATAATAACTAGATTATAGGTCATCATATAGGCTGCACCATATGGTTCTGCCATTGCACACTTAGTAGCGAATTGAAATATTGGCGTGCCTCTCAGGATCTGCACGGAGCTCCTGGACCAGATTGTGGCATACCCCCTGTTCTTGTCTCCGTTCATTGATGGGGTGCACCCAAACCCTTTGTCTTCTCCTTGCTCCTTGCAGGAGAAGAAGGGCAGCCCCCCTCTGTCTGGCAACAGTTATTTGTTCTGTTGAAATAAAAAAAACTCAATAAAATGTAAAAGAGCTTGCTCAATTAAAATGGATAACTACTGGCTGCATACATGTAAATGTGTGGCTATGTTAAGGCTATATAGATGGATAGATAGATAGATACTGTATTGGTCCCAATGGGGATCAATAAAGCCATCCAGGAACTCAATACAATAAATACACACAATAACAATTGGCCTTAAAAGGTGACTGCACTATATACTAAAAAGGCTTAATAGAAGGTCCTGCAGTTATTGAGATTGTTGATGCAGTAGATGAATAATTGCAAAATATAAAATAAATAAGAAATGACAGTAAATAAAACGATAAAGTGCCCTACAAACTAAGTTGATCTGATGCTGAAAACATACTGCTGAAAACATACTTTCACTGCGCAGATTATACATTTTTCCAATTATTCAGCCAAAAAGATGGAAAATAAATAAACTAGGCTACAATAGGCTACTCACCCATTGCGTTTCGTGTCTTTGCTGCGGTTGATTGACAGGTGACTTCCTGATTTTATACTGCAGCGCGGCCGTCGCGCCGCCTCCTGTTGGTGCTAGGGGCGTGCTTTTGACGCGCATAAAATACGTGACGCTGCGCTGCGGCACCGGTGTGTGGAGGCCTTTAGGCCTTCAGGCCTTTAAAGGCTCGATTCCACCGGAGGCGTACGCGCCGCGGGACGGCTGCGCCGCGGTCACCGCTGCTGATCGCTTCCACTCTAATCAATAGACCATTTCCACCGGGCGCGCCGCGGAACGTTTCAGCAGCGTCCCAGGAGCGGCGTGCCGCACCGCGGCGCCATCTTTCCGTCCAATTCTATATTTGCCGCGAGCCGCTGCTAAACCGCGTCAATTTCGACAGAGCAGGTCGAGCCGGGCAGGAAGTGAAAAGTAAAAGCCATAGAGCATCCGGTCAATTTTCAAAATAAAACACAATACTCAGCTCATGTAACTTCACATCAACATTATTACGTCATGACCGTTGGCACCAGGTCAGCAGTCAATCAATCAAAGGGTCTCAGAGGGTCGGCAGCATGGACGACGAGAGACTCATTGTCGAAGTTCAGCAACATGAAGTCATTTATGTACCAAATCATCATTTTTATAAGGAAAATGTCAGAAAGGACAAAGCGTGGCATTTAATTGCAATAGTTTTGGGAGTGGAAGGTGAGTACATTAGGTTTAGGATTATCGCGTGATCTCGCGTGAATACGGCTGGCTCGCAAGGCAGCGCTACGCTGCCGTTACGCGCCCGGTAGGAATGGACGCAGGGCAGAGGACGCAGCCTTTCTGCGGCGCGTACGCGTCCGGTGGGATCCCGGTGTAAGGGGCCTCCGTGAAATGCAACATAGGCTGGGAGATTTCCCCACTTGCAACTCGGAAGGCTGGTGTCCGAGGCATCTGGATCACACCATTTAACAATTGTTCGCCGAAAGCTCCGTGAATAGTGGGGAATAGCCTATTATATATAGATGGCTATTACCCACTATTCACGGAGCCTGAGGTGAATAATTGTTTTAGTATATACTACACGTGAACACTCAAAACAAAAATAAACAAGATAACACTTTTTGCCGGGATATATTTGTTTTTATTAGCGCAACGAGACGATCGGAAACACATGCAAAGCGGGACATTTTGCGCTGCAAACAATATCCCGAGTTTGAGATCTCAATCATGGGATATTGCCCAATATACCGCGATAGCGAACCAATCAAATTGCGCCATCTTAGGAGGTTCACTTGTAGCATATACTAATACTGTATAATGGTGTGTTCCTGAATCCTCGGACGCCAGTCTTCCGAGTTGCCGAGTTGTCTTGGAGCATTTATAGCCTTCCTGTTCGTCTTTGTGATTGTGTCATGAAATTGGCTAGTCGTTGTTTATTGTTGGCTACATCGGACTCCTTAGCAAACCAGCCCGAAAACAAATTACACAACTTGACATTGTATTGCACGCACAGCAAGACCATACAATGTATAAATTGGTGACCAGAATAAAGTAGCAATGTGATCAGGTGTGTAAGGGCATTTAAAATCGACAATAAAAGGACCAACGTGGTACAAATACAAAGAAAATAAGTCTCTTCACGGGCGCATCCATTTTGTTGAGAGTGTCATCACTACACTCAGAATTCCGAAAGATGAAGACAAAAAGGGAGCGTGCGTCAGAGAAATGCCGCAAGAAAGCTGGGAGATCCTCGGCTTTTGACTCGGAAGTCTGGCGTCCGAGAATTGAGGAACACACCATAACGCCACGGTCAGTGGCGGCTGGTGATCAAAAATGTTGGTGGGGCACAGTAATAGACAGGGGGTCTGGGGTTCCCCACCCCCCCATAAAAAAATTTGAATGCAACAGATTTGATTTCCTGTATTCTGGTGCATTTGGGGGATGGCCATTACCTATTTACTATTCATTCAGATTCATAGCCTACATCCTGACTTTCAGGGCCTGGACAAGCCCACACTGCATATACAGACCTTCTTTATGACCATTCCACCAGCCATTGCTATTTGACCCATTGTTGTAATTGTGATATTGAGACAAATTATGTCTCAAATCATGAAAGACTAAATTAATATGTAACTTACTTGCTACTTTTAAGTATAATATTGCTTGGGGAGTCCAATTCCTCCACTGAAAAGGGAGGAGAGTGCTTACAACTCTCTGCTAGTTAGTGATCTATCTTTTCTCTAGGCCTACATGTAGACCTAGTTGTGTTGCACGAATGCTGCAAAGGGAGGTAGCCTATTTGATTGATTCGCTGAAATGTTCAAAGAAAAGCGATACCATTGGCCTGGGGCGCACACTGGTGCAACCCGAGGGCGAATTTTTCTGCTTGATAGATGGAAAAAGTTAGCGAGCTTACATTGACTTCAACGTGGCCGGCACCCCTGACTTGTGCCGCTTTTCCACCGCACATGTAGCTCGACTCGACTCGATTCGACTCGACACGACTCGTCACGGTAGCAGCACGGGTCGTTTTCCACCACAAATAGTACCTCCTGGACGTGGGCGGGGTCGGCTGCGCGAAAGGGCCGTGACGTATTTTTGTACGCGACGCAAACAACACCTACGCAACCCACACATGGACAGAACCCACATAACAACAATGAAGGACATCGATAACATTACTATTATTAGCTGGCATGTTGAAGAAGTGGAATATGTTGGCTGCGGCGCTGCTATGGCTGTTACCAGCATGGTTGCCATGTCGCTCTCGTGACTTCGTCACACTCTCTGGCCAATCAGTGGCCGGCCGTCTGCCGACGTCACCTTTTAGCATCGGCTCAGCCGCTTGGAACCTAGAGCGAGGCGGTACTAGAAAAAGCAGCCACTTCAGGTACCAGGTACCATGTTTTCGCGGTGGAAACGCAAAAAATGCGAGCTGTTTCGAGTCGAGTCGAGTCGAGTCGAGTCGTGTAGAGCTGGTACCATGCAGTGGAAAAGCGGCATTGGAGGAGGGCTTTATTTCAAATGACCAATAACTAGCCTAGCCCAAATCATTGACGTTCAGACGGATTTAAATGGTTGCTGGCAGTGACAAGTATATCACACAATTAAACGGGGATAAACGCTATGTATTTTTGTTGATTTATTTCGTATTGATAATAGTTGATTAATAGTTGGCAGATAGCGCCCTCTATTGACCCACCGCCACTGGCCACGGTGTATGTGAAGGGTGAAGCTCCCGTCTGAGCTAGCCTGGAGAGTCTGGACCTACTACCAGAGAATGTCTTATATGAGGAGAATGGGCACTCGCTGGTTAGTTCCGGTTTTCTGGAATGGTTGCAGTAATAATCTCTGTCCACGCGGGGCGCTCGTAGGCGAGTCCAGAATGAATGGGAGCCTATGGGGTTTTATCCTCAGAATCCACTTTTCTCACGATGTAATTTTTTGTCAAGTGATTTGAAAGTTGCGATCAAAAGGTGGGGCTAAAATAATAAACTCAGCTGAATATTGCATTTTTTAAGGTCACGTATCTGTTCCAAAAAGGTGTTAAAAAAATACAATGACGTCACACATTGTTATACTGTCAGAGGTACTGCTTTACGGTAGTTTCTGAAGCACTTCCGCATTTCCCGCACCGATAATACCAGCTGTTGGAGGTAAGGCTTTTTCTTGCTTACTAGTTACAGAGTTTTAGTGAGCTAATGTAAAAAAAAAGAAATGCGCGAATGTTTTACATATGTATGCAACTTACAGAGTGTTTTTTTTTAATCCTCACTAGTGCCGATGATAAAGCTTTTTTTTTGGTAACGATAATGAGCCATTTCTTTCTCCTGAAATAGAAACCTGGATTAGAATCATAATTTTAAGACTGCATCAACGAAGTTTACATCAGTAAACAATTTCCTAGAGAGCAGTGTTCTGTTGTGCTCCTCCTCATGCCTCTTCCTTTCTTGATCTCTACAGTTGGAATTTGGACATTGATGCTGTGACAACGGACAAGTCTTCTTCCTCTGCCCTTTTACCCTGCCTCTGTTCTGTTCAGTATTGTTAAATCATTTATCTTTTTTTATTATTATTTACTATTAATTACTGTTCTTATTGTGTTCTTGTTATTGTGATGTTTGAATAAACTTGCCTGTTGCAATGTTGGTATAATGTTTGTATAATTACTTTTATACAACTGTTACTGTTTCAATGTCACCCAGACCATATTTCTCATTTAACAAACATGCGTAGCTTATAATGTGTTGCAGGGCAGAGCAATTATATTCAATGGCTTAAAACAAACAAACCCATCTGTAAAGATCAGTGAATGCATAGCAATCAATGACCAGTGGTGTAGATGGTTTTCGCTCTGTGCAAGGTCATTAGCCCAAGTAAGTCCTACAAAAAAAGAACTACAGTAATAGCAGATGTTGAAGTTGTTAAATCGTTAACAATTTGTATGGAACAATCGGTTAAGGTAAGTTAAGTGCTTGAGTCTCGACACTCGACACTCGCGATTTTACCCAGGCTCCAGCGCAACTTTCCCTACCAGGTGCAGCCTCAGGTAGGCTAGGACCATTCCTACAGGAGCAAGCAAGAACGTTACCATCTGTCCTTGGGAAACGAAAAGACGGACAATCCGTTTCCACTGTTAGAGCAGTTTATCATTGCACATTTACGAGGCATTACTTTTTTAAACTATCTTTATTTTCGAAAAATAGAAAATGACAGATGAAATGATATTGAGCGGGACATTGACTGTATTATTTAAGGTGGTCATACCGTAGCTACCATGTACACATTGAACATTGAACACAAGAAATGGAAGAAATTCCATTATTCCCATGTACTTTCACCATAAATACCTATATACAAAATAAAAGGGCCTGCAGGAAAATATAAATACAGTACGCAAAAAATTAACTTTGACGGAATGTTTCTGATCGTGCTTCAGCTTCAGATGCCGTCAAGAGTAGGGATGGGTATCGTTTGGGTATCATCTGATTCTGGTGCCTATTCGATACTTTTTAAACGATTCCGATGCTAAAACGGTTCTCGAACCGATACTTAAAAAAACGAAACTGCACACACTTTGTCAAAAAAAATACCCTTTTATTTCCAGGGCCAAATTAAACACAATTTAACTTTAAATCTTTAAACAATATAAATACAAGTAACATTTGGTAATAATAAATAAAGCAATATCAAATAAAGATTCACATTTACATCAAATAAAACAATATTGTATCAAACAATATAAATACTGGAGATTAATAGAGATGCTACCAGGGTAATCTAATCTCCATTTTCTCCTTCTAATGACCTGAACTGAACACGAACAGTGCAACACCTTAAATATTAAAATAGATACATAACACAAGTATAGAACAAGATATTGCACAATTAAATTAGCTTTTGTGACTGGTGAGGTGAGGACACTTTACAGTATATTTCTTAACATTTCTTCCTCTAACAATTCTTCTGCAGGAATATCACCATATTGGCCTTCTCTGGTAATATTCGACATCTTTCCTTACTTATTGCATGCCCAGCACACGAGAAAACCCTCTCAGAGGGGGTTGATGAGGCCTGCACACACAAGTAATTCTCTGACAGGAGAGACAAATTAGGGAGGGTATCCCTCTTACCCCCCCACCAGGCCACAGGGTCTTGTCCAGATGGGATCGCTGGCAGGCCTTTGTAGATCTGTAGCTCTTTCTGGACCTCTTCTCTAATGGAGAGGGCACTGCTTGTGGTCAGAGTTGCATGGAGAAGTTCTCGGTCTTCATCCTCAAACAACTGCTCCAAGGCTGACATCTTGTGAGCTCTTCTTGGCTGGAAAATACAAACAGTTTTAGTTTAGCACAAAAAACAACTATTCATTGTAGACTAGATAGATAGTATGTGGTTGAAATTACATTTCTGCCTGCTTGGTCCTCCTCCACCTCATTACCCTCACCTTCTACCTCACTCTGAAGAGGGTCCTCTTTTGGAAGCTGTAGACACAAACAGATTGTCCATACAACAGCAATACTTAATTACAGAAACTGTAGCTTAGGCATGGACATAATGCACATGAAAAAAGATGAGGAATTTAGTACACTGTCCCTGACAAACATGCAGTATAGTACCTGAACTGCCATGGCATTGTCAATCCCTGCTTTCTCAAGCCTGTCCCAAGCTTCCGCAACACCAACTTCCAGCCTGCCTTTAAAGCGAGGGTCCATCAAGGCGACCTCCCTATGGAAGTTCTGAATGTCTTGAGCCTGTAAAGAAAACATGGTTTAGTGTCTAATAGTGTAAATGGTGTCGTTTGCCTTCTTTCTTTGTGAACATGGATATTGGCTGTAGATGGATAGTACCTGGTATCTTTTTTCAAGATCTTGCCAGACCTTCTCTTTTATAGCAGCCATAAATGGATTGTCATCATCGGAGGTTGAATAGTGTGCCTCCAGCTTCGTGAGGATCGGGATGATTTGGCTGCATGTGGGGGTCTTGTCGCTTGACACGCAGAGGGTTGAGGTGTACAACACTTTCATGGCTTTCATGAATTCCTCTGCCTTCTCAAAATCTGTCTCGGTAAGCCTTTGTAGTCTGTGGAAAATAAACAATAATGTTAAGAACAAAAGGTAAATTGACATTATTACAAATTACCCTCTTGTCCATCAACTCACCTGTCTCTCTCCATTGGCTTCCTTAGCCTCTGATCGAGGCAGGCTGCCTGGATTGCAGGGAATTGCTCTACAAAGCGCTCCACCATGAGGTATAGAGAATTCCAGCGAGTCCTCACGTCCAGGATAACATTATGCTCTGGCAAATCTAAAGCACAGACATTAGAATTACAATAAACAATTGCTTACATTTAAAAGTATTACTTTTCAAGATTTATTTATAATTATACATATGGTGTTTACTGAGGAGTCGCTGCTTCTCTCTTAGAACCGTTTTGCTCATAGTGGAGCGCTTCAACCACAACACCACTGAGCGAATCTTTGCACACCAGTTGGTCACAGCTGGAATGCCGTACACCTTCTGTGCCGCCAGGTTGAGTGTGTGGGCAAAGCACCCAACTTTCAAAAAATGCAGGTTCTTCAGGGCAACGTCCATGTTGCTTGCATTGTCTACTGTGGCAGCTGTGACTTTTCCAGTCAACTTGAACTCCTCAAGAATACTGTGGATTTCTTCTGCCACCACTGGCCCTGTCTGGGACTCGTACACTGCTTCAGTGCTTAGCACTTTCTGCTGTATGCTGCCCTCGTAAATGTAATGGGCAGTTAGTGTTAGATAGTGGTCCTGGGCAACGCTGGTCCATCCATCGCAAGTTATTGCAATTTTGTTGACCTGCGCCAGCTGCTGGATGACATTCTGTTTTGAAACAGAATACCACGCAGGTATCAAGTTATTGGAGAGGTCATCCCTGGATGGTGGCCGGTATCTTGGATTGAGGGCAGTGATCATCTCCCTTTATAAAAAAATATAAAATACACATGATATTAGTCTTGTACACAGAATGTCTTCATGGTACAGAGGTGTGGCCTACACATCCATCTAGGAAATTATATTTTGATAGCATAGCCGCTACACATTTTCACCTGAAAAATGGCGATTCTACTGTGGCAAACGGATGAAGCCCCTTCACCACAAATTTGGTGACTGCCCTGTGGATTTCCTCCACCTTCTCTTGGGTTATTTCAGACCTCTTAGCCAGGGTGAAAGGTGTCACTGTGGTAACTTGAAAGGCAGAAATAAAAGTATTACAACATACAACTTATTCAGGTCACTAATAGTAGCCTATTCTGCTCAACAGCTCATTCCCCCCACTCCCCCTCTGGATACATAGTAGAGTAGTGGCCTCAAACAACTGTTGTCCCCATCCCCCTCTAGAAATAGCCTCAAACACAGGTATAGCTATACGTTTCTGATTAAATGGGCGATTGCGCCGTTTAATACTTATGTAAAAAAACATTTATGTTCAACATTTTATCTTCACATATTATGACTTTTACTTTAAGCAGAGAAATATCTTCCATACAATCTTAAGCTTACCTATCTGTTTGCGTCCACGTGTAATTGCAAAATTGCGCATTCTGAATCTAGTGTTGACATTTATTTTAAAGATTTGAATACTTGGTATGAGTTTTACATTAAGCAGAAAGTCAGCAGACACCGAGTTCAAGATTAGGACATAGCACACGTTGTCACAAACGCTGTTGAATGGCAAAGTGGTTTATATTAGCCTACTTTATATTCAAGATTTGCGGTTGTCATTAAATTACTCGACTTACCCGAAGTGGAAAGGCTGCTGTGAGTGCTGTGACTGTCAGATTCATCATCGTCTGTGTTGTCCACCACCACACCGGCAGGGCTGGGAGTCTTTATTTGTCCGGCTTGTGCTGCTGAAGTGCTTGGCCTTGCGTCACGTAAATGATCGAACACGGTGCATTTTTCGGCTTTTAAATAAACACTGTGAGTCGTCAGATGTTTGGTAAGATTTGTCGTGTTACCTCCTTTGCTTGAAATTACTTTATTGCATCTGTTGCAAGTCGCAGAGTTTAATTCTTTGGATGTAAAATGTAGCCAAACCTTGGAACGTTTTGCCTTCGGCATCTTCATTGATCAACAAGATCGCACTCAGTAGCGTCACTGACGTCACGCAAATTGACGCAACAACATAAGGGCGGGGGAGGGATAAAAAAAATAATAATAATTCAGGAACCGTTATGAGGAACCGAAATGTGCGTTCTCATTCGATCTCGTTAGAACCGTTTACGTCGGAACCGGTTCCCTACTGGAACCGAGTTTCGGTGCTCAACCCTAGTCAAGAGGGGTCTCTGGTCGTAATCAGCAAGTCCGTCCCTGACCAATCAGCATTCATTAGTAGAATGCTAGCGTGTACGGCCAACAACAGCCCAAACTGTAAGAAATCGAAAGGACATAAGTACTCATTCATTCGACTTTTGAACTAAAATCTATATTGAACTTGCGGAATCTAAAATAAAATTTGCGATATTTCAACGACAAGCAGGTGAAAGAGACATATTTAGCCGTCTAGCCCCATAGACTTCCATTCATTCTGGACTCGCCCGCGATCACACCCAGTGGATGTCTAATGGAACTACAACCAAGATCGGTACAATGGGGCGTATAGGAAGTGCCCAGGCTCTTCGTAGACGGGCTCTGCTACTACTGACGTTAACTCACTTGAAGGCGGGTGTCTGTTGAAGTTTAAAACTATTGGATCTGCCCAGTGTCACTCTGGATCTGACATAACCAATCACTAACGTTTGGTTGTGACGTATGTCATGCGCCGGGACCGGCCGGGAATCACGTTGCGCGCAGGCTGTAAACAAACAAAACACCGTTTGTGAAGATGTCCGTCAACGAGAGCTGACTTTAAAGCATAGACATAATATAAAATGGACAACGGATTCCAAAATGGCGCTAATTCATTCCTATGTAAACTACTCAATGGCGCAGGGCAGCATCAAGGAGAGATGCTTCCGCATCATGGGTCTATAGCCACGCCCTACTTCATGACGTACCGGATGCAGAAATATTCTTGTTTTTTTAGCATTGTTAGGATTGTAGCATCATAAGCGAGAGGTCTGGGCCCCGTTTCCCGATATCGATGGATCTTCGCTCGTAAGATGGTTCGAAAGAGGGAGCTTTCGAACCATCGATAATTTCTTTGGAGCGTTTCCCGAAACTCCTCTTAATGTGAACGCGCATTCGCTGCACTCTAGACGATCTTAGGATTGTACCTGTCCACTGACATGGTGCTGAAACGGGCTATGACGCAGGGGGAGACGCAGGAATGTCGGAGGAAAATGGGGTTAAAATATCTCCCCATCAAGGCCAACCGCAGAGTAGCCTACGAAAAGAATCGATTGCAATAATATGAATGCTAAAGATATTAAAACACAATTGATTAAGCCTAGGCCGACATATATAGCAGTCCTAATCCTGAGCGCACGATCGGGAGGTGGAAGTTGCGCTTTAGATGCCTTCACAAGTCCAGCGGAGGGCTCCAGTTCTCGCCGGCCAAGTCATGCGCTGTGTGACAGCTATGTTGCACAACATTGCAGCTAAGGCTGGGGTAGCTTTGGTTGAACCGGAGGACATTGAGGACGATGACGACGAGGAAGATCGGTGTGAGGACGGCCTCCCTCATAACTACGCGGCTGGTTTTCATGCACGTCGAAGAGTGATTGAGACTTTTTTTTAACCCCCTCCACCCTCCCACATGTCACTAAACATTCCCGTCAACGTGACCAATCCCCACCATATCCCAGCCTTTTGCCTGCTCCTTTGCTTGTTTTTTTTAAAAAAATATTTAAAAATAAATTATAATATTTGTTGTTATTTTTTTTTCATTATTTTATGCTACGTTTTATGAGTAGCCTATGTCAGTCTGCACAAATCCCCCACACTTTCTCTCACACATTTTAAGAGTGATTGAGACTTTTTTTTAACCCCCTCCACCCTCCCACATGTCACTAAACATTCCCGTCAACGTGACCAATCCCCACCATATCCCAGCCTTTTGCCTGCTCCTTTGCTTGTTTTTTTAAAAAAATATTTAAAAAAAAATTATAATATATATATATATTTTTTTTTTACATTATTTTATGCTACGTTTTATGAGTAGCCTATGTCAGTCTGCACAAATCCCCCCCACTTTCTCTCACACATTTTAAGTGCCCTGCCTGCTCAAACATTTCCTGGGCTGTCTCTCTCAAACTAAGAACATAATGGCCCACATTAGGCTCAGACGCACGTGATACACCATTACCAATGTGTTATAATAAAACGCATCCAATACTAGGAATGTCCGCTGGCTACGCCACTGAGGCTATAGTAGGCTAACGAGGCTCTTAGCGTCCTACGAGTACCCTGGAGCCCTTGTTAGCTACTCGTGACTCGTGAGCGTTTTTAAGACGTTCGTTACCAAAGATGCTTTCGGGAAACGGTGTGAAAACTGTACGATGCTCTTACGACCCACTCTGCGATCCACTTAGGCTAAAGATGCTTTCGGGAAACGGGGCCCTGAGCGATAGCAGTCGCATTGTTTACCGACCATGGAAGTAATCCCCCGATGATTATCTATATGTTTAACAATTATTATTTTTGATTAGTTTGCCCCTTTTTGACTTTATATGAAAAGCACCATACCTTTCTGAATGTTAAAACAGAAATAATTTCTATAAAAAATAATTACCACTCGTTTTTTAATATATTTCTGTTTCTGAAACGAGATTCAAATGCCCAATATATACACAGACCCATCAGCTGGTGTACCCAGGGAACTCACAAGGTGTTAAGAAGCAAAGGAGTCTGAAATGACCCCACATGGTATCATGGACCTATTATGTGTGGGTGCAATAAATAAGACAGATATGATGGTGGCGGTGCCAGCCCCACGTCAGGTTTCAAAAACAATTAATACTGAAACTGAATCTCAAACTTGATCCTGAAATGTATTGAAAGGGGACCTATTATGCTTTTCGACTTTTATGACCTATAAACGTTGTTATAATGATCCAACTCCGTTGTGATTGGTTACCTTCCTTGAAGCGCGCGCACGGGCAGATTTGACCAGGCATATGGGGGCGCGGCAGGAGTGCCTCTACGTAGATGATTTCCTGGAAATGTGAACAAGTGAATCGCAAACGTTGTCCCGAGTGTTTAGCGCTCTGCACAGCCACCCCAGACTGTCAGCAGGGAATACGTCGAAATGCATGTACGTCATTATTTGACACTTTAGTATGGTTAAACATGACTATCAATCATTATAACAACGTTTATAGGTCATAAAAGTAGAAAAAGCATAATATGTCCCCTTTAACATGAAATATTGTAAAGGGAGAGGGCTGTGGCCGCAATCGATGGAGGAGGCAGGAAGACAACAACAGGAGTATGATGGACAGGGATCTGACATGGACAGGGAATTTTTTTATTTATACATTCAGAGGAAATAAGCCCTACTGTAGGCCTATGTAAATAAGATTAAAGATGTCTAGGATAGTATGAATGATAACTGTAAATGGCAGGTGTACTTTGCTTTTGATGGAGCCATAATATTATATTAATAAAAATGATTTTATTGATGAGCACCTTTCAGGCCATTTAAGCACACCTTAAGCATAATTAATAAAATATTAAAAACACTTGGGTGGAGCGTGTTTGTCACTAATGTAAAAGAGCTGGAAAGAACTGGAGTAACGGAATAAGATGCAGCTGGGCAGGGCGCTGAGAGGTGATGCATGAGGCATGATGGTGGCACGGCAGACAAGTACAGGAGCACGATGGACTGGGATCTGATGAGGAAACAAAGATTTTCTAACTTAAGATGAAATATACTCTGAAGTTTCCAGTTTCTGCAAACAGGAGAGAAGGGGTTTAGTTAAGGCTTTGTATCATTAATAAGATAGACTGTGACAAACAATCAATAACAAACAAAAAAATAAAACTAAGTCTTAGTTTAAAGCCCACTCACCACGTCAAGGTGCAGGCCAAGAGTGGGAACATAGAACAAAGACTCACATCACAAACTCAGACAGTCACAACATGAAAAAAACACATAAATACATGAAACATGTATATAACTACGAGACCATAGACCCACATCACAAACTCAGACAGTCACAACATGTAAAAAACATATAAATACATGAAACATTCACATAAATACGAGACCATAAGATATGTTTGGGCTTCTCTAGATTTTTCTTAAAAACAAAATACAAATAACATAAAGAAAAGAGAAAAAAATAAAAGTAATAATAGATAAAGCTAAACTCAGTTAGTGATGGGCATGCATTTAAATGTACAAAAATTAAAGAGGTCATATTGATCGGATGTGCTGCTCAAAAATAAATGCACTATTAAACTATGCCTTGTGCTCCGTTATGCAAGCTCCAAGTCTACAATTGAACAATGTCTTTTTGCAGTTTTGAGTGCTTTGTGCCAACTTGCAGAGGTGGGGGTAAGTCACTCATGTGCAAGTCACAAGCAAGTCTCAAGTCATAACCTTCAAGTCTCAAGCAAGTCCCAAGTCACTGTGGTGAGAATCAAGCAAGTCACAAGTCAAGTCATTGCTCAGGTCAAGCAAGTCACAAGTCAAGTCATACACAAATCTGATCATCTAACCCAGTTTCCACATTTAAAAATCGGTAGAGTGAGTGGTTCATAAGTTGAGTTTTATTTCAACATTAACAATAACAATGTCTTAACATTAACAATAACTCAAACTATTCAAAACATTCCAAAACCATTATGTGAATAGGCCCAAAACTGAAGGCAGCTCTGTCCATCACAAATGTCCAGGTAGTGGTTCAATTGAATTTGGGGACTGGAACTTGAAACCTCTTAATTTTTTTGCGGTATGCGGTATGCTGAGAACAGCCCAGTCTGACGCTCTGGCTCTGACGGTGTAATTTTACTTGAAGATCACTTGAAATCATTATTATAACCCACTTACAGCCACTGAGTTAGAAGTAGCCTACTGACATGAAAATGAAACAAGTCAATCATCTGTGGAACGGGCAGGGCTCGAAAAACTCCAGCCAATGATTTTCAGAACCACCGAGTGGCATTGGACAGTAAGTACGTCAATCAAACGGTCGTACTGCACTCCCCCTCCCCCGCTCCCCGCGAGTGACCCCTTCGTGCACGTGCACGTACTCAAAGCTCGTGACCCAGAGCAAGCTTCTGTTTGTTGTTATCCTGTGGTAGCTACTGGAGCTAGCTAACTAGCTAATCCACATTTGGACCTAGCACTAGAAGACAACCCTAAACTCTAACCTAGTTAGCCTGGCTCACTCTCGCGCATCTGTGTTCGCGCTCTTGCGTGATTGCGCGTCCATGTACTTGGAATGGGTGGAGTCAGAGTCAGCGTTGAACGAGAGGGGGTAGGACCATTTGAGATGTGTATTTTTAAAATCGGCTGGCGTATCGCAAATCCCATATCCAACATTTAATCTAACTTTAAAAAAGGCATTTCGAGTCATCTGTCTCAAGTCTAAGTCAAGTCTCAAGTCATGAAGACCAAGTCAAAGTCAAGTCGAGTCTGTTAGCAGGAGCACTACTATAACAGCAGGAGTCCAACAGTGCAACAACAGAAAAGTAGACGAGACGAGTTTTAATCTTAAGCCTCAAGGCATATTTATTTTATAGTGAATAACTAAACTGCTCTTCCAGCCTTCATGTTGGGAGCGGGCTAAGAGAATGATCGAGTCCGGAACATTCATATTTATAGGGGGCATGACGTCACCAATCATATCACATCTCTTATCAAACTGATAACACCCCCTTGTGGTGTGGAACAGATATACAGTACAGAATACATCACAGTCAATCATACATACTAATGTCAACAGAGTCTTTTATCAGTGTTAGTCAAGCAAGTCTCAAGTCCTCAAATTTGCGACTCGAGTCTGACTCGATCAAGTCATGTGACTCGAATCCCCCATGTCTGCCAACTTGTGCTCCGTCATGCAAGCTCCAAGTGTCACATTGATTAAGAAACAGATTCCTTCCAACTAACTATTTACGAAAAATGCAATCAATAACTTCCTACAAATAAATGGTTACATTTCAACCAGCAACGAAGTTGGAGTGGCCTACACACATAAATAATTGTAATACACCAACATTGTAAATGTCATACATAGGTAGCTAAACAAGCAAAATAAATATTAAATATCAACG
This sequence comes from Gadus morhua, assembly GCF_902167405.1. NCBI lineage: Eukaryota > Metazoa > Chordata > Actinopteri > Gadiformes > Gadidae > Gadus > Gadus morhua. The sequence continues at coordinate 25,950,071 of NC_044055.1, read as the reverse complement.
CTGAAATGTTAGACTATTAACAATAATATAAAATGATACCGTAATGCACCTGTTCTTTGTCTTTGGATCTTTTGAATAAATGGATGCATATATGGTGAATCACAATGATCGCAAGCAGAGGGCCGTGAGAATTAGAGCAGCAGCTGAACCAGTCTAAAAATCGGACACGTTAACGGAGCACTGAACTAGGCCCTCTCGGATGCCAGGTCAAAACAACATTTGTTTCACTACGACTCCTTTCAGCTGCACACCCCTCCTTCTCCAGCAAAAAATAATTAGAGAGAACGGCTAATAAAACGCTTGAGGTGGCGATTTGAAAAGAAAAAACTTAAATTTTTTTAGGACATGGCATAAAGATAATTATGAGCCTTCGATTGATATCCAGACATTTTTTGCGGAGACAAATTCCTGTTCCCCACTTGTATTGGAGTGAACAGAGATATCTACTTCTGGGTCCCTTGAATCGAGGGACCCGTCCACAGCCCGCTTAAACCAACACAGTCTCACTCCGAGAACGTCAAATACCGACTGTTGGCGAATGTGAAGGATGTTTGGTTTGATAGTTATGACGAACAATATTTCATTTGTCTCCACATAATTATAATAACATGGTTGATATGTTACTGAAACCAGCAGCTCGCATGCCGTTTAAATCATGGGTATAAAACCATTGTCATTGCTGGTTATGTAAGGGATAATATATAGAACGCCGGCCATTATCGGGCGATAATGGCCGGCGTACAGGCATCCCGAGCTCACGAAAATAGGTGACACTGTCACGTTATTTAATCTATTGAAACGTGATCAGGTACGCGTATTTTCTAAATGTTCGTGTCAAAAAGCACAATTTTCAAACTCATGCATATCAATTGGAAGTATTTGTCGTGATTTGTCACTAAGCACGACTTCCATCTAAGGTTCTGTACGGGAGCATTGTCCCTTAAGGAGCTCCGTACAGAACATTTATTGTTAAAAATTGTCTGTGATAACTAAGAATATGACAGCTTTTGGCCACCCGTTTCTACTTAAAATTGTCTGTGATAATCAACCCAGTCTCACCAATATGAGTACAGATCGCACAGTTTGGATACGCAAAACCCAGCATTAACTACTGTGGAGGGCGGATACGTCCATCTCGCGTGCATATGATACGCAAAACCCAGCATTAACTGAATGGGAAATGCAATATTTTAGGACAGATTCACCATTAAACGTGTTTCTAATGACATTTCTAGCGAGAAATGTACTTTTTCCTTGAATAATCTTCAGTCAGTGAATGTGTATGATCTTTATTAATCTTTATTATCTGAATGGGAAATGCAATATTTTAGGACCGATTCACCGTTAGACGTGTTTCTAATAACATTTCTAGCGAGAAATATACTTTTTACTTTCATAATCTTCAGTCAGTGATTGCGTCTGATCTTTAGTTTTATAGTTATTAGGAAGATTTTATCGGCTCGCTCGCATGTTTCAACGACGTCAGGTTGTTAGGGACGCTGCTTTCGCTAAACTAGCAACTCACGTGTTTCCTGCGTTTGTGTTATTAAACCGTTACTTTATGTAACTTTTAATGATATCATCTTGTTAGAAACACGTATATCTGAGAGCCAACCCAGTCGCCAAAAGCATACGTTGACAGTGTACGTTTTCGTGAACACTGGATTACGTCGCATTTCAACATAAAATAGCGTGTTATACACACACACACACACACACACACACACACACACACACACACACTGCATTTCGCTGCTAAATAAATAAATAAATACTAAGGCAGAATAAAGAATAAATTCATGCATTATCATTCAACTTCAACATGTGTTATTACAGTATAGTGGTGGAGGGATGACGTATGTTGGCCAACCCGGAAGTGAGCGTCGCCCTGGGTTCCCTTGACAAAAAGCCAACGGGTTTTTCCATTTGATTTTGGATTATTGCAGAAAAATTAGCATCTTTGAAGCACCTCCTCAAAAACTGAAAATAAATAAAAATAACTGTGCTCCAAAGAAAGAAATGTAAACCAATGCATTCCGAATGGGAGTGTTTCTCTGATTTTCCATGCTACACAGAACGAAATGTAAACCCATGCAAATAAAGACTTCATGGTCATAATCATTTAAATATCATTAATCTCCTGAGGGTGGTATTCTATTTTTTTCAACGGGGCTGCATCCAGTCACTTGACCGTCATGGTTGCTATGGTGGTTGCTATCGACCAGCCCCTCTAATCCTTACATGGCTCTAAAAACCACGCGGCAAAGGAGCTGCCGTAAACTGTGTTGTTTTTGTCGTAAACTAGGGTCCGATGGTTAAAAAATAGACAGATATTCCAAGGTATCCTTAAAAGGCAGCTTGGATGTTTTTATTTTCTGCAGTTTAATAATAATAATAATAATAAATGAAATTTATATAGCGCTTAATATGGTACTCTAAGACACTTTACATATTGGCCTATCAAAACTATGTAAGACAGACTAGGAATAAAAGAAAAACAGAGGTTAAACATGAAGAATAAGGTGGGAGTTAGGTGGGCAAGGCTAGTGTGAAAAGGTATGTTTTGAGGGCAGATTTGAAAGAAGAGAGGGTTGGAGAGACTTTGATGTGGGAGGGGAGTGAATTCCAAAGGGTGGGGGCAGCAACTGAGAAGGCCCGATCACCCCAAGTCCGTCGCTCAGTCCGTGGAACTTGTAGCAGGTTGGCAGAATTGGACCTGAGGAATCGGGAGGGGGCGTGGTGATGGAGGAGGTCGGCAAGGTAGGGGGGGGCTAGGCTGTTGAGGGCCTTGTAGGTGATGAGTACGATTTTGTCGTTGATTCTGTGTTTAATTGGAAGCCAATGGAGTTCACGGAGGACAGGTGCGATGTGTTCTCTGGAGCGGGTACCAGTGAGGAGGCGTGCAGCTGAGTTCTGGACATATTGAAGTTTTTTGAGGACTTTGTTGGTGGTGCCGTAGAGAAGACCATTGCAGTAGTCAAGCCTGGATGAAATGAAAGCGTGGATGAGTGTCGCAGCAGCGGTAGTTGACAGGTTGGGGCGGAGGCGGGCGATGTTTCGGAGGTGGAAAAAGGCAGTTTTGGTAATATGGTTAACATGGGGGAGGAAGGAGAGAGTGGGGTCCAGGATAACTCTAAGGTTACGGATTTTGGTGGAGGGGGTGATGGTGGAGCCGTCAATGTTAAGGGTGAAGTTCAGAGTGGAGTGAGTGAGGGTGTCAGGACCAATGATGAGGATTTCGGATTTGTTGGAGTTGAGTTTGAGAAAGCTGTTTTGCATCCAGGTCTTGATGTCAGTCAAACAGTTGGAGAGGGTTGAGAGGGTGGTAGGACTGATGGTTTTGGAGGGGAGGTAAAGCTGTGTGTCATCGGCGTAACAATGGAACCGGAGTCCATGGTGACGAAGGATCTGACCAAGAGGAAGCATGTACAGAATGAAGAGGAGTGGACCAAGCACAGAACCCTGGGGGACACCGTGGATGAGAGGAGTAGTGGCTGATTGACAGTTGTTGATGGCGATGAATTGATATCTGTCGGAGAGATAGGATCCAAGCCAGGAGAGGGCGGTGCCAGTGATGCCAAGGGTGGATTGGAGACGGGAGAGGATAATGGAGTGATTGATCGTGTCAAAGGCAGCACTGAGGTAAAGGAGGATGAGGATATTTAGGGAGCCTGTGTCAGAGGATAGCAGAAGGTCATTGGTCACTTTGAGGAGGACAGTTTCTGTACTGTGTTTGGAGCGGAAACCGGATTGGAAGAGTTCAAAGAGGTCGTTGGTGTCAAGGTAGGTGATGAGTTGTTTGGCAACAACACGTTCCAGGATTTTAGACAGAAAAGGTAGATTGGAGATGGGGCGGTAGTTGTTAGGGGAATCAGGATCCAGGCCGGGTTTCTTTAGTACGGGGGTGACTGATGCAAGCTTTAGGGAGGAGGGGACATGGCCGGAGGATAGAGAGGAGTTTACAGTGTTAGTGATGAGGGTGGAGAGAATGGGGAGACAGGCCTTTAGAAGTGTGGTGGGGAGCGGGTCCAGGTTGCAGGTTGTTGATTTCATGGTGGAGACTATGGAGGAAAGATCAGAGGAGGTGATGGTAGCAAACGAGGAGAAGGATTGACCGGTGGTTAGGGGGGGATCCGGTTTGGGACGTAGGGCGGGGTCGATGGTCAACTGGCTGTGGATTGTGCTGATTTTATCATTGAAGAAGGATAGGAAGTTATTGCATTTTTCAACTGAGAAGGAGTGAGAGATGGTGTCCAATGGCTTGAGATAGATAGATAGATAGATAGATAGATAGATAGATAGATAGATAGATAGATAGATAGATAGATAGATAGATAGATAGATAGATAGATAGATAGATAGATAGATAGATAAATACTTTAATAATCCCAGAGGGAAATTATTTTTGTCACGAACTCCAGATATACATACACAAATAAATAAATATTAAGAATAAAATAAAAAATATAATATATATATATATATATACATATACATACAACATAAATACACATACATACACAAAACATAAAAGATACAACCTAAGAAAAACAAAATATACAAATAACAAATTTAAGGACAATATAAATATATATACAACACCATATATACATATACATATACATATACACACATACATACATATATACATACATACAGATATATATATATATACATACATACACATACATACGCAAAAGACAGCACTGTACAAAAAGAATTGTACAGTATTGTGCAAAAGGTGCAAGAATTATAGTCCTTGTTTGAGGTCAGAGATTACAGAGAGGGAGGGTGTCTGACATTCTAAGGGAGGCGTTGTAAATTTGAATGGCCACAGGCAGGAAAGATTTCCTGTGGCGCTCTGTGGTGCATCTGGGTGAGAGGAATCTCCTGCTGAAGGTGCTCCTCTGCAGGGCCAGTGTGTCATAGAGAGGGTGTGAGACATTGTCCAAGATGGACTGAAACCTAGACAGCATCCTCCTCTCTGCCACGGTCGTCAGGGTGTCCAGTTCCTCCCCCACAACATCACCGGCCCTCCTAATCAGTCTTTCAAGTCTGTTGGTATCTGCAATCCTCATCCCATTGCCCCAGCATGTGACAGCGAAGAAGATTGCACTGGCTACAACAGACTCGTAAAACATCCTCAGCATCGTCCGGCAGATGTTAAAGGACCTCAGCCTCCTGAGGCAAAAGAGTCGGCTTTGGCCTTTTTTGTAGACAGCCTCTGCATTTCTAGACCAGTCCAACTTGTTATTAAACTACACCCCCAGGTACTTGTACTCCTCAACAGTGTCCACTGGGACCCCCTGTATGGAAACAGGGGTCACAGCTGCTGTTTTCTCCCTCCTCAGATCCACAATGAGCTCCTTCGTCTTTGTCACGTTGAGTTGCAGGTGATTCAGCTCACTCCAAGTGACAAAGTTGTCCACAACAGTCCTGTATTCACGGTCATCCCCCTTTTCAATGCAGCCAACTATTGCTGAGTCATCAGAAAACTTCTGAAGGTGGCAGGACTCAGTGCAATAGATAAAGTCTGAGGTGAAAAGGGTGAAGAGGAAGGGAGAGAGGACAGTCCCCTGTGGGGCCCCAGTGTTGCTGACCACCTTGTCAGACACACAGTTCTGTAGGCGTACGTACTGTGGTCTGCCCGTCAGGTAATCAACAATCCAGGACACGATGGGGGCCTCCACCTCCATCGCAGTCAGCTTCTCACCCAGTAGAGCCAGACGGATGGTGTTGAAGGCACTGGAGAAGTCAAAGAACATGACTCTCACAGTGCTTGCCGGCTTGTCCAGATGAGTGTAGACTCTGTTCAGCAGGTAGATGATGCCGTCCTCAACTCCCAGGCGGGGCTGGTAGGCGAACTGTAGTGGATCAGTGAAGGGCCTGACCATAGGCCTTAGCTGCTCCAGGATGAGCCTCTCCAGGGTCTTCATGACATAGGACGTCAGGGCCACCGGTCTGTAGTCCTGAGGGCCGTTGGGAGGCGGCTTCTTAGGTACAGGAACGAGGCAGGACGTCTTCCACAGCACGGGGACCCTCTGGAGGTGCAGGCTCAGGCTGAAGACCAGACTCAGTACTCCACACAGCTGATGGGCACAGGCTTTAAGCCTGTGCCCATCTGAGGATTTATCTAATAAATCTAACCCATTTGAGGAGTGTGTTAATGGTGTTGAAGAGGGTCCTTGGATTGCTGCTGCCAGACTGGATGATTCCTGAGGAGTAGGAGGAGCGGGCTGAGTTCAGGGTGTCGTTGTATAGCTGGAGGTGTTGTTTTTACATTTCCTGGTGGACGGTAAGACCTGTTTTGTGGGAAAGCCGTTCCAGTTGGCGTCGTTTGGAGTTCGTCAGTGTACCATGGGGCAGAGTGGGAGAATGAGACCAATTTAGACTGAACAGGTGCAAGCTGTTCAAGGCAGGATGAGAGGGATGAGTTATAGCAGTTAACCAGGTAGTCGGGGGAGTTGTTGTGGGTGATGGTGAGTTTAGCGATGGACTCAGAAAGACATGTGGAAAGAGAGGATGGGTTAATGGATTTGAGGTTGCGGAAAGTGATGGTGCGTTTTTGCTTCTCATGGGGGGAGGGAGTGTGAGTTTGAAAAGTAATGGCCAGATGGTCGGAGATGTGTAGGTTGTTACTGGCCAGGTGACTGATTGTGATGCCAGTGGAACAGACCAGATCCAGGGTGTGGCCTTTGTTATGAGTTGGAAAATCGATGTGTTGGGTGATGTTGAAGAATGAAAAGATTTCCAGAAGTTCGATTGCGGGTTTGCAGACAGAGGAGTCCACATGAATGTTGAAATCGCCCAGGAGGAGAACGGATGGAGATATAGCACAGAGCTGGGTAAGGAATGCCGAAAGATCAGAGGGAAAGGCAGGGTCGGGCTTAGGGGGACGGTAAATGACTGCAATGACCAGGGGCTTGGGACCAGACAGTTTAAAAGAAAGGGATTCAAATGAGGAAGGGGTTGGGATGGATGTTGCACTGGTTTTAATGTCATGGTGATGGATGATGGCAATTCCACCACCAGAATGACCATCCAGACGAGGTTTGTCAATGTAAGAGTATCCAGGGGGTGTGGCTTGATTGAGTGAAAAATAGTCCATGGGTTTTTGCCATGTTTCAGTGAGACAGAGAAAATCCAGTGCTGAATCAGAAATAAATTCACTGAGGAGAAGTCCTTTTTTATTAAGTGAACGGGTGTTTAGAAGTGCAAATGTCTGAGATAAACAGTGCGCACGGTGTGGTTGTAATGTTGATGACGTCGCGTCTTTGGCGGGTCCCGATTGGCCCACAGTGAGGAAATGGAATTTTCTGAGCCGGAGTAAACAAACGTCCTCCGTCTGCCTCTGTGGACATATCGTGGCCGACGAAGGAGTCCAAGTTCTTTGATTGTGCTGGATATAATGTGTCCGGGAGGAGTGCATGGTGAAGAGCGTAATTGGAGGAGCTCGGAGATGGAATACCAGTGTTTAAGCAGGGGACGATGACGGAGGGCAGGGTTGTAGCAGCCAGCTAGCATGTAGTCACCCCGCAATGGCTCACCCGGCAACCAGCTAATCAATGGCCCAGCGCTGCAGGCAGGTCCCGGACAGCTGACAGCAGTGGCACGGACAGGTAGCATCCAGCTGGCTAGCTAGGGACCAGTTGCCAGGGGTAGAAGGGGAAAATTGTAGTCCGATAGAGCGGCGTTAGACTCGCCAACGTCCCCGTTACTAGTGCTGGCTCAATTAAGGTGAAGCCACTGAGCCAGCACAGCGGAGGCAGAGGAGTGGAGCAAGCCGGTTGTAGCTACGCTGGAGACAGGGAAGCCAGTTGGACGGCGCCGGAGGTTAGCAGCAATCTAGCCGGCCAGCAGGTGTCATCCACCAACAGCTGCACGACTCCACGCACAAAACACAAAACAAAACACGCAGACGTTTAACGTTCAGGAATAAATAAATCAATACAGAAAACTGACGCACTTACTTACTGAGGTCCAGAAGGGTTTCAGACAGAAGGTGTTGAAAGTAAGCAAAAGAAAACTGATAAAAAGTTAAAAGACTAGTGTCACGACCCCACTGGTATCTAGGGAAAACCGGCTCTCTGTCTAGGCAGGAGTCGAGACACATACGTGGTATGACCACAGCTGGTAGGCAACTAGCTTCCGGGGCACGTGTGTAGTGACTCAGCTGCCTAGACAGAGAGCCGGTTTTCCCTAGATACCAGTGGGGTCGTGACATAATTGGGTTGCTCGTCCGAGGATTTTGACTAGCGAGTATTACAGGCAGGCAATCTGTTGGCGAGAGAAGCGATACGGGAGTTGTATTCAGCTCATTAAAAGTTATGTGCTGTTAGCATTTGAGGAGCACATGGCTAAGGGTGGATTAGCCACTCTGTATCAGGTTCTCATGTAAACAGATGCTTGAGTATGTAAAGAACGGCAGTTAGCCAGCTTGGATAGCCAGCTTGGAAAGCTAGGGCTGTGGTGATTTGTGGTGATTTGCAAACTAGCTTAAGGATTGTGGTTGTTAGCTACATGTAGCTAGGTTTAGCATTGAAGAGATCACGTGTGGGTATTGTTTGTAGTGGGTTGCTACAGAGGAAACTATTGTTTGGTTGTGTCAGGGTAGTCAGTATGGCGTCCGCACAGGTGGATCTCTCTGAAGGATGCGTGGGTCTGACGCGTGACCAGTTCAGGAGGCTAACGAAAGAGCAGCTCATCTCCTTGGCTGGAGTTGAGGAAATTGAGTTAGCTAAAGATATCAGGAAACCAGCAATAGTGGCCTACTTGACTAGGGAGTTAAACCTGGAAGAGCTGTGGTTGAAACAACAAGGGCAAGCTACACTCCAGACTGAGAAAGAGGAGCGGTTAGCTACCCTTCAGAGTGAGAGAGTGGAAAGAGAAGCAGCTTATGCACACTCAGAGAGGTTGGTTAGGTTGGAGGTGGAAAAGTTGGCCTTCACTTCCGGTAGGCATGCTGAAAACAGGGGCTCAGGTTTTGATTTAGGTAGGGCACGTACATTCATGCCTGTCTTTAAGGAAGACGCAGTGGATATCTTTTTCGAAATGTTTGAGAAAGTGGCCAAAGAGAGTGAGTGGCCAGAGGAAAAGTGGCCTCTGCTTGTACAGAGTGTAATGACTGGTAAAGCACAGAGGGCGGTAGCTGCTCTAGAGTGTCGGTTGGGTCTGGAGTATGATTCACTCAGGAAGGCTGTGTTAGAGGCCTATGGAAGTGTGCCTGAAGCCTATAGACTTAGGTTTAGGGAGCTAAGGCGGCAGCCTGGCGAAACCTATCTAGACTTCTGGCGGAACCAGGAAATAGCTATTGATCGCTGGCTTAACTCCTGGGAAGCCTTTGATTATTCAGAGCTAAGGGCCTTAGTCTTGTTGGAACAGTTTAAAGCTAGTGTTTCCAGGGAAATAGAAATTTATCTTAATGAACGGGCAGTGAAATCTCCACGAGAAGCGGCTGAGCTTGCAGATAAGTAGGCAGGAGAAGGCCAGTTGACTCATTTAGTGGTGAACAGCAGTCAAGGAGTGCCCAATCTTTTGGTCGAGGCCAAAGCATCCCCTTTGGAAATGCTGTGTTTCCGGTGCAATAAGAAGGGGCATAAGAAGAATCAATGTCCTGGTCTGAGGTCCCGGTTTGAGAGCTCAGGTAGGCCGGTGGCACTGGTGTCTTCTGGCAGCGGTATTACCAGTGACCTGGAGGGTTATGAAGGGTTCACTTCGGAAGGGACAGTGGCAGTGTCTCAGGAGGGTCTTCAGGTGCCGGTAACAATTCTGCGTGACACGGGGGCAGTTCAAACCCTGTTGTCTAAAGGGGTGGTGGATCTTCCACCTGCCTCATTCACAGGCAGATATGTATTGGTGCAAGTTGTAGGTGGTGGCTACGTGCATGCACCTATCTACCATATACAGGTGCTGGTCATATTATTAGAATATCATGAAAAAGTTGATTTATTTCATTAATTCCATTTAGAAAGTCAAACCTGTAGAATGTATACATTCATTCCAAACAGACTGATACATTGTAAGTGTTTTTTGCCAAAAAGAAGATGATTACAGCTGACAACCAATGAAAACCCTAAATTCAACATCTCAGAAAATTAGAATATGGTGAAAAGGTCAGATATTGAAGACACCTGGTGCCACACTCTAATTAGCTAACTAACTCAAAACACCTGGAAAAGCCTTTAAATGGTCTCTCGTTTTGATTCTGTATGACACACAATCATGGGGAAGACTGCTGACTTGACAACTGTCCAAAAGATGACCATTGATACTTTAAAGAAGGAGGGCAAGACACAAAAGGTCATTGCCAAAGAGGTTGGATGTTCCCAGAGCTCTGTGTCCAAGCACATTAATAGAGAGGCGAAGGGAAGAAAAAGATGTGGTAGAAAAAAGTGTACAAGCAAGAGGGATAAACGCGCCCTGGAGAGGATTGTCAAACAAAACCGATTCAAAAATGTGGGGGAGATCCACAAAGAGTGGACTGTAGCTGGAGTCAGTGCTTCAAGAAGCACCACACACCGACGTATGCAAGATATGGGCTTCAGCTGTCGCATTCCTCGTGTAAAGCCACTCTTGAATAAGAGACAACGTCAAAAGCTTCTCGCCTGGGCTCAAGACAAAAAGGACTGGACTGCTGCTGAGTGGTCCAAAGTTATGTTTTCAGATGAAAGTAAATTTTGTATCTCCTTTGGAAATCAAGGTCCCAGAGTCTGGAGGAAGACAGGAGAGGCACAGAATCCACGTTGCCTGAAGTCCAGTGTAAAATTTCCACAGTCAGTAATGGTCTGGGGTGCCATGTCATCTGCTGCTGTTGGTCCACTGTGTTTCCTGAGGTCCAGGGTCAATGCAGCAGTCTACCAGGAAGTTTTAGAACACTTTATGCTGCCTGCCGCGGACCAACTTTATGGAGGTGACGATTTCATTTTCCAACATGACTTGGCACCTGCACACAGTGCCAAATCTACCAGTACCTGGTTTAAGGACCATGGTATCCCTCTTCTTGATTGGCCTGCAAACTCACCTGACCTTAACCCCATAGAAAACCTATGGGGTATTGTGAAGCGGAAGATGCGAGATGCCAGACCCAACAATGCTGAAGAGCTGAAGGCCACTATTAAAGCAACCTGGGCTCTCATAACACCTGAGGAGTGCAACAGACTGGTCGACTCCATGCCACGCCGTATTGCTGCAGCAATTCAGGCAAAAGGAGCTGCAACTAAGTATTGATTGCCATACATGCTGAAACTTTCCATGTTCATACTTTTCAGTTGGCCCACATTTCTAAAAAATCATTTTTTGTACTAGTCGTAACTAATATTCTAATTTTCTGAGATACTGAATTTGGGATTTTCAGTAATTGTCAGTACTAATCATCCAAATTAAAAGAAATAAACATTTCAAATATATCACTCTGTGTGTAATGAATTGATATAATATGTAAGTTTCACGTTCTGAATATAATTACTGAAATAAATCAACTTTTTCATGATATTCTAATAATTTGACCAGCACCTGTATATCTCAAATCAGAGTTAGTTTCAGCATGTGTTGAGGTTGCTGAGGTGAACAGTCTCCCAGTGAGGGGTATTGATTTGCTGCTGGGAAACGACATAGCAGGGACTAGGGTCAACCCAGAGGTTGTAGACTGCCCAGTCTACCCGGTTGAAATGAAGGAGATGGAGGTAGAGTTTCCAGAGGTTTTTACCTCATGTGTGGTCACTCGAGCTCAGGCTAGGGAAAAGCTAGCTGTTGGTGCACCAGCTCCCGGTGCTCTGTCATCACCCTTGGTTGATGAGGAGCCAATGGTGGATCTGTGTGACACGGTCTTCCCTCAGTGGTTGACCTCTGGCGTTCTAAAGGGGGTCAGAGAGCCTATCAGTGATATAGCTGGCGAAATAGGGACGTCCCAGAGTTTACGGAGTGCTGAGGTGACAGAGGTGGTGTTGCCATCTGAGGTCGGTGGTGATGATGTTGCAGAGTCAGATGCTAAAGGGGTTGTTATCCGTTCTGAGATGTCTAGGGCTCCAGAGGTAAGCCAACCCACGTTCGTTCAGGAGCAGAAGGAGGATCCTTCCCTCGGGTATGCAGTTAAAGTGGCAACGTCCGCTAGAGAGAGTGACGACGTGGCAACAGGTTACTTTGTGAGAAAGGGGATTCTGTTTAGGAAATGGAGGCCAGCCAGTAGACCTGCTAGTGAGGACTTGGCCAGTTATGAACAGATTGTGCTACCACAGTCTTACCGTGGAGAAGTGCTCCACATGGCACATGGCCCTTTATTCGGGGGTCATTTGGGTTTTAAAAAGACCCTAGCCAAGGTAAGCAGGCAATTTTATTGGCCAGGGTTACGCAAGGACGTAAAGGAGTTTTGTCATCGGTGCCACACCTGTCAGGTGGTGGGAAAACAGGGCAGTAAGCCGCCAGTTTCTCCTTTACAACCTTTACCCGTGGTACGGGAGCCCTTTGCTGAGATAATGATTGACTGTGTTGGGCCCTTACCGAAAACCAAGAAGGGAAACGAATACCTGTTGACTATATTGGATACCGCCACAAGGTATCCGGAAGCTATTCCACTATATAACATTAAGACAAAAGTAATCGTGGAACATTTGCTTAAGTTCTTTGCATGGGTTGGTTTGCCCCGCTCTATTCAATCTGATAGGGGCTCCAACTTTACGGCCAAACTTTTTCATCAGGTTTTGTCCGAGTTGAATGTGGTGGTCAAGCATTCTTCACCTTAACACCCACAGTCTCAGGGGGCCTGTGAGGGACCGGCGTGGTCGCCCCACGTATCTGGGATACGGCCAACTCGGAATTCCGAGTGTGGGCAAAAAATGAGGGCAATGGACTGAGAAAAAGTGAAGTTTTAATGTCTCCAAAACATTCACAAAGAATAGAGCAACGTTTCAAACGAAAAGGAAATGACTGCATCCGTCAGCAAACATAAACTAAGAAAATATAACATAGCATAGCCTAACATGAATCTAGCATAGCGTTACTAGCACTGGCCTCACATCAAGCCAGCACCTACCCTCAGCCCCAAACACCAAATGAGAAAGCCCTTAAATAGGGAAATGGCAATTGGACCAATCACGGCCGTATGGGCCAGACCATTAGTTGGGGAAACATTATTTACCTAAAGCTACCAATCCAACATAACTGAACAGAAAGTACATTGTGTGAATACTAAATAAACATGACACTAAATAAACAATCACCAAATACATATATACCCACACCCTGTGCACAACCTAAAGATATTTACAAAACAGCTGTTTCTATCAACACCCCCCTGGGCTATTCCCTGATACTCTGATCCTAAGCTCCCTTAGCATACTGCCCCCTACCGGGACGGAAGACCAATCTTACACCAGCCCAATATAATATATACACACACAATATAATAATAACAATAATAATTTCTCTAATGTGAGACAGTGAGAATTGGGAGGATTTCACCTTCTCACAGGGCCATTGAACGGTTTCATGGAACCTTAAAGACCATGATACGGGCCTTCGTTGAGAGTCAACCTAAAGAGTGGGATGAGGCCATCCCGTTTCTGTTGTTCGCAGTTAGGGACGCCCCCACTGCACTGAATCCTTGGGTTATAGCCCATTTGAATTAGTTTTTGGACATGAAGTTCGTGGGCCATTACAGCTCTTGCGGGAGAAAATTATTCGGCCAGCACCTCCCGGTGATGTGCTAGATTATGTTTCATTAATGCGGGGTCGACTACAGTTGGCGTGTGAGGTTGCCTCCAAGAATTTAGCTGGGGCTAAAGCTCGCATGAAGGCCAGGTATGACCGCAAGGCGGTGTGCCGCGTTTTTGATCCAGGTGATTTGGTCTTAGTTTTAGGAGCAGGACCACGGGGACCGTTAGGTCCTATGTTTGCTGGTCCTTACAGGGTCTTGAGGAAGGTCGGGGACCTCAACTACGTTGTTAGTACCCCAGAGAGGCGGTCTAAGACCCGACTGTGTCACATTAATGCCATGACATCTTATAAGGGAGAGGTAACTGAGGCAGTAGTGACTTGTGTTCAGAGAGACCTCCCAGAAAGTACAGAGGAGCTTAGTGATGTGGACTCGTCCCCTGACGTGGTTAATGCTAGGTTGTATAATACCAAGGCTCGTGCTGAGTTGGAAGGGAAGTTGGGGTACCTTACTGATTCCCAGAGGGGGGATGTAGTGCGTCTGATTTACCTTTTCCCTTCGCTTTTCAGAGATACTCCCGGTAGCACACATAAGGCGGTACATGATGTGGATACAGGGTATGCTGACCCTGTGAAACAGCATCCATACAGGCTCCCTCCATGTAAGAAGTTGGTGGTACAGGAGGAGGTAGACTATATGATGCGCATCGGGGTAATTGAGCCCTCAGACAGTCCCTGGAGTTCCCCAGTTGTCTTAGTTGCTCAAGAGGGCAGAGCAGATAGGTTCTGTGTTGACTTCAGACGGGTTAACGTGGTCACAAAAGGGGATGCGTTCCCTCTTCCTCGGTTAGAGGATTGCATTGATCAGGTGGGGCAGAAGAAGTTTGTGACCAAGATCGACCTCCTGAAAGGTTACTTTCAGGTACCATTAACAGAAAGGGCAAAGGAAGTGTCAGCTTTTGTAACCCCAGATGGGCTGTATCAGTTCAGGGTGATGCCTTTTGGCATGAAGAATGCTCCAGCCACCTTCCAAAGGTTGATGAACTCCCTCACCCAAGGGCTAGGAAACACTGTCTAACCCTAACCCTAACCTATCTAGATGACGTGGTAGTGTTCAGTGACAACTGGGAAGAACATGGGGAACACGTCAAGGCTTTATTTCAGCGGTTGGCTGAGGCAGGGCTCGTAATCAGTCAAAATGTGAGTTTGGTAAAGGTACGGTCACATACCTTGGTCATCAGGTGGGATGTGGGGTGGTGCAGCCTCGGTTGGCTAAGGTTCAGGCCATAGCAGATTTTCCGACACCACGCACCTGCACTCAGCTGAGAAGGATCTTGGGGATGTGTGGGTTTTATCGCCGTTTTGTCCCTAACTTTGCGGCAGTGACCGCCCCTCTTACCAATTTATTGAGGAAGGGTGTGAAATGGGACTGGCCAGATGGGTGTCAGGTAGCATTGACTCAGGTTAAAACCATTTTGTCTAGTGCCCCTGTTCTCAGAGCACCAGAGTTTGAGAGGCCATTCGCTCTCGCTGTTGATGCCTGTGATGTTGGAATAGGAGCTGTCCTCCTACAGGCAGGAGAGGATGGTTATGAGCGGCCGGTGGCGTACTTCTCAAAGAAACTCAACTCACATCAAAGAGTGTACTCTACCATAGAGAAGGAAGCTTTGGCTCTAGTCTTAGCAGTTATCAGCATTTTGAGGTCTATATTGCGGGAGGTGAGCAGGCGGTGGTGGTTTATTCCGACCATAATCCCCTAGCTTTCTTAGCCAGGTTCCGTAGTGCTAACGCCAGGGTATTTCGCTGGGGTCTCGTATTACAGCCTTACAACCTGGTGGTGAAGCATATAGCTGGCAAGGACAACGTTATTGCTGATGCTCTCTCTAGGGTGTGAGACCTTGTTTACGACTGATGTTGTCTACCGGATTTGTAGTGGGTTCTCTTGTTATTTACAAGATCCTCATGTTTTCAAAATAATGGTTGAGTTCTATTTTAGGTTAGAAGTTAAGTTTGGGGAAATCTAAAAATGAAAGGTAAGATTAGAAAAAAAAAACACACAAAAGGGTAGGAGAAAAATAAATAAATAATTGTGGTGTTTTTGTTTTGTTTATGGGGGGAGGAATGTCACGATCCTACTGTTGGGTAAGGTTAAGCTTGTTGGTAACTGGTGGTCATGGTAACGGTGGGAGTGGCTCCCTTGATTGGTTGATTGGGGACACCTGGGGGATCCAAGAGGGTGTTTGGAAAAATAACCTGCTGAGTACATCACATGTACATTACAAATATAGCTAACTCCTACCCTAGCCTGATGAGCACATCACATGGCAGTCACATTACAATTAGGGGTGTGCCAAAATATCGATGCTGCGACATATCGCGATATTTTGTCTTGCGGGACGTTATCGATATGCTGACGCCAAATATCGATATTTAAAGGTCCCATGACATGAAAATCTCACTTTATGAGGTTTTCTAACATAAATATGAGTTCCCCTAGCCTGCCTACGGTCCCCCAATTGCTAAAATTTGCGTTCGGTGTAAAACGAGCACTAGCTGTTCTGCTCGCCTTTGAAAAAACGGGAGGCTCAAGTGCGCTGATTTGGAATGTCTGTATTCTTGACGTCATCAGGAATCTCAGCTCCTCCCCTTACTCTGCCTGGCCCGCCCAGAGACGTTGGCCCGCCAATGAGACTCGACCGTGCGAGCGCCACATGTGTGTGTGTTTGTGTGAATACACACACTGTAACGCAAGTGTTTCTTGTCGGTTCTTTGACGTGTCTTGTATTTCCACAACGAGACTGTTGTGGGGGTTATGTTATCTCAGCCATGGTTGAGAAGGAAAGGAAAGGAACTTTGGCTTTGACTGGCTGAAGTACATGAACTGCGTCATGCCGCCAGTTGCCGCGAGGCACCATCGCCCGGCAGCGGGCAGCCGGCAGCAGGCAGCGCGCGGTTCAGTCGACTTCAGGTTGATGTGAAAGTGGAAGAACCAGAGACGTCGCAGAACCCGACAAAGTCGTTTGTGATTCATAATATCGTCTGGAGGCGCACACCGCTTTTGGCCGTGATAATATGTATTAAATGATATAGATTTATATGTATTACATGATATTATTTAGATATAGAGCTCCAGGACTGTATCGCAAGTGTTGTACACTTCCTTGTTATTTGGATAACCGTTCTGTCGGACTCTCGTCTCTGGTATTTCTACAACGAGACTCGTATTGGGGGTTATCTCAGCCAAGGTTGAGAATGAATTGGGGGGAAGGAACTTTGGCTTTGACTCCCTCAAGAACATGAACCACGACATGGAGGAGAAAGGGATTGTTGGCGGCGAATGTCTCCAGCTTGAGACCCGCTGAGACCCCACCGGAGGTGCCTAAGCGCTGCCCGGGAACAATCCCTTTCTCCTCCTAGTCGCGGTTCAGTCTACTTCACATTGATGAGGACGTTGAAGAACCAGGAACGTCGGAGAACCCAACGCGGTCGTTTGAGATTCATAATATCGGCTCACACATCTTTTGGCGGTTATAATATATATTATATGATATAGATATCTATGTAGGCTATATGATAATATTTTGATATAGAGCTCCAGGACTCCCGTGTGTTCTAGAATATTTACAGAACACGGCTAAAGGCTGTGTGCGCCTCGCCATTGCGATACATCCACTGTAAACAGAGCGAATGAAACTAAGCAATGAAATGCTTTCTGCATTTATTTTGTTTTCTAATTTTCTGTTACTTTGCATAAAATGTTTTTGTAATAAATTCTGAATTTCTTCAGTGACACAGATAACGTGATGTATCGTGGGTGAAATTTCTTGCACTATATCGATAATCGCAGAATCGCTGTATCGTGATATTATCGTTATCGTGGGTAAAATATCGTGATAGTATCGTATCGTGTGGTATCTAGTGATACACAGCCCTAATTACAATATAGTCAACTTTTAACACATAACACAAACATGATAATATAGTCAGGTCAAGGCCAGAGCCAAGGCCCCATTTCCCAAGCAGGCAAATGGTAGACACTCAGACAATGCACCAGTCATCCTCAAGAACGGGAGAGCCACATTAATTTATCACACAGGAGACACTTTGAAGCTCTCCCCCGTTAGGAAGAACACAAGAAGATACACATGCATATACTAGGGCCTTGGAGCCAAGGTCAAGCAAAAACACACAGAACCACACACACCTCAAACGCACACACCTCATCGAGAGGAGGATACAGCATAAGACTGTATCACACAGGGACTCTGCACCTTCTTCTGAAGCAGACCTTCCACGGAGGCGAAGCTCTGGACGAACCATCAGCGCTGATTAGGGACTTAGACATATTCGATTTCTCACGCTTTATGACTCTGTATAACCGTTGCCACTTTACTTAATAAATCCAAGGTCCTCGTGCCGACAGACTTTATTACCTCTCCGTCTCATTTTATCTGGTCCAGTAACTAGACAGACCGTTTTTCCCCTCAATTTGGTGACCCCGACGTGATCTTTCGTTGAATTGAACCGCAACTGGGAAACGAGAGACGGAGAGCGGCACGACCTCGGGACCCCGGAGCACCGGACCGATTCCTGCAGTCTCACCTCGCGCGCGCCCAACAAAAGGTATGCAGAACCTGTTGATAAAATCCAAACTCTGCATAGTTATATAGGAACCACATTAGGAGATGAGACTGTGAGAGCGGTTCGCTACGGGATATCTCGTGGGGACGAATAGGACTGCATCCCAGCATTTCCCCATAAACCCGATTGACCCTGAACGCGTGACACATCGGATATCGGCTCGTTGCATGGTGAAGGAATACCCACGAGACCATAGGGCCTATAAGAATCGGGCATAGTGATACAAGACTACCGATGGCCAAGTAATGGATGTGTAATAAATATACCGGCGTTTTAAAGAGGGTTTAGTATCCCCACCGGCGTTTTAAAGAGGGTTGTAATCCCCACCGGCGTTTTAAAGAGGGTTTAGTATCCCCACCGGCGTTTTAAAGAGGGTTGTGATCCCCACCGGCGTTTTAAAGAGGGTTTAGTATCCCCACCGGCGTTTTAAAGAGGGTTGTGATCCCCACCGGCGTTTTAAAGAGGGTTTAGTATCCCCACCGGCGTTTTAAAGAGGGTTGTGATCCCCACCGGCGTTTTAAAGAGGGTTTAGTATCCCCACCGGCGTTTTAAAGAGGGTTGTGATCCCCACCGGCGTTTTAAAGAGGGTTTAGTATCCCCACCGGCGTTTTAAAGAGGGTTGTGATCCCCACCGGCGTTTTAAAGAGGGTTTAGTATCCCCACCGGCGTTTTAAAGAGGGTTGTGATCCCCACCGGCGTTTTAAAGAGGGTTTAGTATCCCCACCGGCGTTTTAAAGAGGGTTTAGTATCCCCACCGGAGTTTTAAAGAGGGTTGTGATCCCCACCGGCGTTTTAAAGAGGGTTTAGTATCCCCACCGGCGTTTTAAAGAGGGTTTAGTATCCCCACCGGCGTTTTAAAGAGGGTTGTGATCCCCACCGGCGTTTGTGTATTAAATAATTCTATGTGGTAAGAAGGTTAGAGTCCTTTATCAGGGTTAGAGTCCCTTTGCAGAGGAAACGGTATGCCTGGGGCATGAGTGACACACAGAGAGAATAAGATAAACTAGGCTCGTTGCGTGGTGAAAGAACACCCTCGAGGCCTAAGGCTCGCCGCCCTTGATAAGTGAATCTGAGGTGCCCGAAGAAGCACAACGATTTCTTGGCCATATATTCATTGCATATGCGGGGACTGACGGACATTCACCTGAACTGACGCAGACTAGGGATAGCAGAGACCTCTCACCCCCACCTTCACGACCAGAGAGACAGTGTGTGTATGCGCGAGAGAGAGAGAGACAGAGTGGCTGTGTGTGTGTGTAAGAGGCCCAGAGAGAGAGAAAGAAAGAGAGCGAGCGTATTTGTGGGCCGGCTAAATATAGAAATAAATCAATCAATGATAACCCGGCTATGTGTGCAACGCTTGCTTGCTTTGTTATGCTCAACGCTATTTTGCCGTGTCTGATGATTGTGAGTGCGGTAGCAGACGGATAATTGCATTGACCACAGCGGACGGGAATAGTAGACACCTGTTGCACTTCACTAGTAAGGTGTGAGCGGCTGGGCATATATCCCTGTCCAGACTCCCTGTGCATGTGTGTCAGAAAGAGAGAGAGAAAGGCTGTGAGCGATTCTGTGTGTGTACGTCAGTGTGTACGTGCGTGTCAGCACAGCAATGTGCGTTTGTGTGAGAGGGAGCGAGAGGGATAGCAAGGAGAGATAGCAAGGCGAGCTAAAGTCGGAGGACGATCGAGTAAGTTGGAGGTAGCGATAGAGTGCGTGTTTTTCTAACAATGAACGGTTGTTTCAGGACCACGAGAAGGGACTCTGTACGGTTTTCAGGCCCAGAGTGTAATCCCCTTTCCCATATGTGTAGTCCTCCCATTTGAGGTCCCCGTCCACCATATTTGAAGTCCTTTACTCCACCTCATGTTGTAGTTCCCCTCCCTAGAATTGTATGGAAGTTAGAACCTGTGAGGGTGTTTTGGTTCGGCCTGACGAGGCCTGTACCAATTTCGGTGGTCAGCTTCTAGTTTTGTGTATATAGAAATTTGGAAAGGGGGAGCAGTATTAAGTTATATATAATAAAGTGAAAAGTTAATTGTGAATGAAGGGACAGAAGGATCTTTTTGTGTGTGAGAGATAGTTATTAGGTCTTGTTCCATGATGGGGAGTTGAGGATGTTGCATTCCAAGCTTATCTGTTAACGGTCCTAGCTGCTGCTTGACCCCAAGGGGAGTGAGGAAGGGTGAGAGAGAGAGAACACATTTCCCCCCATTTGTCGACCTACACCATTCAGGCAGTACAGAGAGACACACTAACACACAGTACAGAGAAAGGAAATAGAGAGTGTGTTCAACTGAAAGCGTGTGGTGGCCATACGCCATAAAATACCACATATCCAAGGAATGCAGGTAGAGCTCTGTTGAGTTTTCAGGCTTTGATAAATTTGTAGTTCCCTGTCTGCCATGTTTGAAGTTCTTTGTAGTCTCTGTCCATAGGTTTCCCCTGAACAACCCCTCTGCTGGCCGAGAAAAGGAACTACCCATGGTTTCTCTCACACCCAGCCCCCAGAGCACGCTCGCTTTCAAGGCGTTATGGCCGCACCCAACGTGGGAGGGAGACACGCAGAGAGAGAGAGAAGCCACATTCCACCCTTATCTGTTGTCTTGCACCAAACAGCACCCCGTACTGAGGAGGGAGAGAGAGCGTGTTCTCCCGAAGGAGGGAGAGAGTCACAGGGAGACACGCAGCGGATATTCACATTATGGCTAATTAGTTTTTCTTTAAGTTTAGTTTTTTTTTTTTTGTCTTCCTAGGACAACAGTAATGATGATCTAATGCAATTGGACTAAAGAAGGTGTTGCTATTAACTAAGTGATTATTATTATTTTCACACAGGAACGAATGATTGGATAAATATGGATATGATAAAGATGAGGATAATAATTAAAAAATATATACATAAAGTAAAAACGTAATCTTGATTAACTGTACAATAGGACTACACCAATTAAAATATAGGGTAAATCTCTTTGGTCAAGGATGACGGGGATTAGCGCTACATCTGCTGGGAAGGGATCCTACATGCTATGTTGTCAATTTGGATTCGGAAGTAGTGGGTTTACCTTTCAAATGCCACTACTGCTGCTGCAACACTTTAATAATTTTAACTCTGATAAATTACCTTTTGTTTTATAGTTTCCCTGATGTGTATCCAATACGCACACGCTTGGCTGCATAGGGCAGATGGGGCTGAAGACTCTGTCTCCATCCCTCCACTTTGCGAACTATACCACCAGATCTTGGTGGTAGTAGCAAATATTCAAACGAGAACTGGGGATTGATTGTATCCCAGGTATGGCATCCTGCAGCGAGCCAGTATGGAAGGCTGGTTAGCCAACGACGGGTAAGATCCCACCTTGACACCCGGGACGACCTAAGGCAGGCACAGTCACGATTACTTGGCAGAGTCGCTGTGGGCACTGGCTTACTTGATCATGAAGTCACGAGCTGCAACAATCATAGGAAGTGCCGGGTGGGATGTAAGGTGGAGGAGGAACAGGTGTCAGATATGTCAGCTCTGGCAGCAGAGGTGGTCTTGGAACAGGGCATGTCGCATTTTATTTAATTTTTTTGTACGCATGTACGTTTTTCGTTTTGGGCATGACTTTGGAACAGCGTGGTCTCAGGCGGCTGATGGTAAACCCACCCATATTGGGCTTTGGTTTTGGACACACTGGTTCGATTTCCCTTCCCAAAAGATTGGCTTTAATTTGCTGATGGTTAAGGTTAGACGTTTCGACGTTGGTTGCACCAACGGCGTTCTTAGATTTGCTTATCATTTAATGCGCATGGTTTTGACCATTGCGCAAGGGGTGAGGTATTGAGGAGAATTAAAAAAAAAAATAATAATAATAATAATAATTAGAAAACAAGGTTTTTCTTCACCATACTTGCAAACAATGATTGACATCCAGCTAAATGAGTGTGAAATACAGTGTTCAACAGATGGGTAGAAGCAGTCCCATCAAAAGACCAAAGTGCGACTACAGTAATCAAGTTTCTGACTGGAGAAGTCTAGACAAGGTTTGGAATTCCGTCAGAAATAAGCTCAGACAAAACGTTTGTTCAGAGAACACTCAAACAAGTGATTCAACATTTGCATGTCAAATAAAGACTAGATTACGCCCCAATCCTCAACCAAAAGGTATGGTGGAAAGAGTGAATGGGACGCTCAAGACTAAAAATTAACAACATTTGTGCAAGCACTAAATTGAATTGATGCACTACCACTGGCACTAATGAGTTATCGCATGAAAACTAACAGAACGACACATCTAACCCCACATGAAATGCTTAAGGGTCGACCCATGCCTTCACTTAACATTCGAGGGTGCCAAAAGGGACATTCGAGGGTGCCAAAAGGGACTTCCATTAGAGTAATTAGAAATAGAACTAGAACTGCAAGCAGTTATGCAGGGGTCCAAGAAGTGTGCATTTCGCCGGCACAACGCGACAAGAAATGTGCGTTTCGCCGGCACAAAGCGAAGCATGTGTTCAAAACGCTACCCTGAACCTGTGGATACAAAGGATTTGACTGTGGTAGGAGTAGCGAGAAGTCAGTCTAGCGTTTTCGCTGCGAAATTTTGTAGAAGATATACAATTTCCTCGTTTATTGCGCCCCCTAATGGCGAAATTTTCCGAAATTTTTATCGAACGACATTAAGGTTAGCACCATCATGTTTGTAAAATGTGGACTCGATCCGATGTCTAATTTTGGATTTCTTTGGATTTTTGATATTCCACGTCTAATTTAGCTCATAAACCAATATTCAAAATCCTACCGTTTCGTTATCGAAGGACGGATCAAAAAAGTGTTTCATGCATTCTTTGCGTGTGCGTCTGAAGATGTCGTGTGCAAAGTTTGGTGTCGATTGGTCAAGAAATGTGGGAGGAGTAGGGAAAAAACAGTTTTGCGGTTTTCGCGATTTTGCGAAAAAAAATTGTAGACGCAAATGGGCGTGGCCTATGCCAAAAGATGCAGCAGACTCCAGTGAATATGTGTGTACAAGGATTTGAATGTGGGAGGTTCGGTATGGGAGTTATAGCCCCAAACGCGTCTTTCCTTGGTATAGCGCCACCTAGTGGCCGGCGTGTCTGGATTTGGTCGTCTGCTTAGAACTCAGGGACCTGGACCTAGTCATGCAATTGGCGTGTCGGCACCATTTACGGCTTGGGCTGTGGACCCACTTCTAGGGGGGAATAATAACTAGAACTGCAAGCAGTTATGCAGGGGTCCAAGAAGTGTGCATTTCGCCGGCACAACGCGACAAGAAATGTGCGTTTCGCCGGCACAACACGAAGCATGTGTTCAAAACGCTACCCTGAACCTGTGGATACAAAGGATTTGACTGTGGTAGGAGTAGCGAGAAGTCAGTGCAGCGTTTTCGCGGCGAAATTTTGTAGAAGATATACAATTTCCTCGTTTATGGCGCCCCCTAATGGCGAAATTTTCCGATTTTTTTTTTGAACGTCCTTAAGGTTAGCACCGACATGTGTGTACAATTTGGACTCGATACGATATCTACTTTTGGATTTTTTTTGATTTTTGATTTTCCACGTCTAATTTAGCTAATAAACCAATATTCAAAACGCTACCGTTTCGTCGTCGAAGGACGGATCAAAAAAGTGTTTCATGCATTCCTTGCGTGTGCGTCTGACGATGTTGTGTGCAAAGTTTGGTGTTGATCGGGCGAGAAATGTGGGAGGAGTAGCGAAAAAACAGATTTACGGTTTTCGCGATTTTGCGAAAAAAAATTCTAGACGCAAATGGGCGTGGCCTAGGCCAAAAGATGCAGCAGACTCCAGTGCATCTGTGTGTACAAGTTTTTGAATGTGGGAGTTTCGGTGTGGGAGTTATAGCCCCAAACGCGTATTCCTTGGTATAGCGCCACCTAGTGGCCGGCGTGTCTGGTTTTTGTCGTCTGCCGTCACCTCACGGACCTGGATCTAGTCATGTAATTGGCGTGTGTGCACCATTTACGGTTTGGGCTGTAGTACCACTTTTAGCTGCTGGAATAATAAGAACAAGAAGTGTGCATTTCGCCGGCACAACGCAACAAGAAATGTGCGTTTCGCCGGCACAACGCGAAGCATGTGTTCAAAACGCTACCCTGAACCTGTGGATAGAAAGGATTTGACTGTGGTAGGAGTAGCGAGAAGTCAGTGTAGTTTTTTTGCGGCGAAATTTTGTAGATGTACAATTTCCTCGTTTATTGCGCCCCCTAATGGCGAAATTTTCCGAATTTTTTATCGAACGACATTAAGGTTAACACCAACATGTGTGTAAAATTTGGACTCGATCCGATGTCTAATTTTGGATTTCTTTGGACTTTGATATTTCACGTCTAATTTAGCTAATAAACCAATATTCAAAACGCTACCGTTTCGTCGTCGAAGGTCGCATCAAAAAAGTGTTTCATGCATTCTTTGCGTGTGCGTCTGAAGATGTCGTGTGCAAAGTTTGGTGTCGATTGGTCAAGAAATGTGGGAGGAGTAGGGAAAAAACTGTTTTGCGGTTTTTGCGATTTTGCGAAAAAAAATTATTGACGCAAATGGGCGTGGCTTATGCCAAAAGATGCAGCAGACTCCAGTGAATCTGTGTGTACAAGGTTTTGAATGTGGGAGGTTCGGTGTGGGAGTTATAGCCCCAAACGCGTATTCTTTGGTATAGCGCCACCTAGGGGCCGGCGTGTCTGGATTTTGTTATCTGAGTAGCGGTGCCGATTCTGGATCAGGTCATGCAATTGGCGCGTGTGCACCATTTACGGTTTGGGCTGTAGTATCACTTTCACCGCGGGAAGTATAAAAATCCTTACAAAAACAATAGGGATCCAACCTGTTGGCTTGGACCCCTAACTAGAACTGCAAGCAGTTATGCAGGGGTCCAAGAAGTGTGCATTTCGCCGGCACAACGCGACAAGAAATGTGCGTTTCGCCGGCACAACGCGAAGCATGTGTTCAAAACGCTACCCTGAACCTGTGTATATAAAGGTTTTGACTGTGGGAGCTTCGGTGTGGGAGTTATAGCCTAAAACGTGTTTTCAGAACATTGGCCAAATAGGAGATAGACAATGTCGTCGTTTTTTGGCGCCGCCCTGTGGCGAAATTTTCCAAGGACAATTTTCCTTTGCCAAATAACTCCCGCCCACATTAATAATTCTTGGCCATATTTTCTATATAGACTCGGGTTTGCCCCTTGATGGTTTCCCTTGAGTTTGAAGAACATTCCTTTGGCCAATTAGAAGATATACAATTTCCTCGTTTATTGCGCCCCCTAACGGCGAAATTTTCCGAATTTTTTATCGAACGACATTAAGGTTAGCACCAACATGTGTGTAAAATTTGGACTCGATCCGATGTCTCAATTTGGATTTCTTTGGATTTTTGCTATTCCACGTCTAATTTAGCTAATAAACCAATATTCAAAACGCTACCGTTTCGTCGTCGAAGGTCGGATCAAAAAAGTGTTTCATGCATTCTTTGCGTGTGCGTCTGAAGATGCCGTGTGCAAAGTTTGGTGTCGATTGGTCAAGAAATGTGGGACGAGTAGCGAAAAAACAGTTTTGCGGTTTTCGCGATTTTGCGAAAAAAAATTCCAGACGCAAATGGGCGTGGCCTATGCCAAAAGATGCAGCAGACTCCAGTGGATATGTGCGTACAAGTTTTTGACTGTGGGAGGTTCGGTGCGGGAGTTATAGCCCCAAACGCGTATTCCTTGGTATAGCGCCACCTAGTGGCCGGCGTGCCTGGATTTTGTCGTCTGCCTAGAACTCAGGGACCTGGATCTAGTCATGCAATTGGCGTGTCGTCACCATTTACGGTTTGGGCTGTGGGCCCACTTCTAGGGGGGAATAATAATAATAAAAAAAATCCTTACAAAAACAATAGGGATCCAACCTGTTGGCTTGGACCCCTAACTAGAACTGCAAGCAGTTATGCAGGGGTCCAAGAAGTGTGCATTTCGCCGGCACAACGCAACAAGAAATGTGCGTTTTGCCGGCACAACGTGAAGCATGTGTTCAAAACGCTACCCTGAACCTGTGGATACAAAGGATTTGACTGTGGTAGGAGTAGCGAGAAGCCAGTGTAGCGTTTTCGCGGCGAAATTTTGTAGAAGATATACAATTTCCTCGTTTATTGCGCCCCCTAATGGCGAAATTTTCCGAATTTTTTATCGAACGACATTAAGGTTAACACCAACATGCGTGTAAAACTTGGACTCGATCCGATGTCTAATTTTGGATTTCTTTGGATTTTTGATATTCCACGTCTAATTTAGCTAATAAACCAATATTCAAAACGCTACAGTTTCGACGTCAAAGGTCGCATCAAAAAAGTGTTTCGTGCATTCTTTGCGTGTGCGTCTGAAGATGTCGTGTGCAAAGTTTGGTGTCGATTGGTCAAGAAATGTGGGAGGAGTAGGGAAAAAACTGTTTTGCGGTTTTCGCGATTTTGCGAAAAAAAATTATTGACGCAAATGGGCGTGGCCTATGCCAAAAGATGCAGCAGACTCCAGTGAATATGTGGGTACAAGTTTTTGACTGTGGGAGGTTCGGTGTGGGACTTATAGCCCCAAACGCGTATTCTTTGGTATAGCGCCACCTAGGGGCCGGCGTGTCTGGATTTTGTTATCTGAGTAGCGGTGCCGATTCTGGATCAAGTCATGCAATTGGCGCGTGTGCACCATTTACGGTTTGGGCTGTAGTATCACTTTCAAGGGGGGAAGAATAATAATCTAGAACTGCAAGCAGTTATGCAGGGGTCCAAGAAGTGTGCATTTCGCCGGCACAACGCGACAAGAAATGTGCGTTTCGCCGGCACAAAGCAAAGCATGTGTTCAAAACGCTACCCTGAACCTGTGGATACAAAGGATTTGACTGTGGTAGGAGTAGCGAGAAGACAGTGTAGCGTTTTCGCGGCGAAATTTTGTAGAAGATATACAATTTCCTTGTTTATTGCGCCCCCTAATGGCGAAATTTCCCGAAATTTTTATCGAACGACATTAAGGTTAGCACCAACATGTGTGTAAAATGTGGACTCGATCCGATGTCTAATTTTGGATTTCTTTGGATTTTTGATATTCCACGTCTAATTTAGCTAATAAACCAATATTCAAAACGCTACCGTTTCGACGTCAAAGGTCGGATCAAAAAAGTGTTTCATGCATTCTTTGCGTGTGCGTCTGAAGATGTCGTGTGCAAAGTTTGGTGTCGATTGGTCAAGAAATGTGGGAGGAGTAGGGAAAAAACAGTTTTGCGGTTTTCGCGATTTTGCGAAAAAAAATTGTGGACGCAAATGGGCGTGGCCTATGCCAAAAGATGCAGCAGACTCCAGTGAATATGTGGGTACAAGTTTTTGACTGTGGGAGGTTCGGTGTGGGAGTTATAGCTCCAAACGCGTTTTCCCTTGGTATAGCGCCACCTAGTGGCCGGCGTGTCTGGATTTGGTCGTCTGCTTAGAACTCAGGGACCTGGATCTAGTCATGCAATTGGCGTGTCGGCACCATTTACGGTTTGGGCTGTGGACCCACTTCTAGGGGGGAATAATAATAAAAAGAATCCTTACAAAAACAATAGGGATCCAATCCTGTTGGCTTGGACCCCTAATAATCCTTACAAAAACAATAGGGATCCAACCTGTTGGCTTGGACCCCTAACTAGAACTGCAAGCAGTTATGCAGGGGTCCAAGAAGTGTGCATTTCGCCGGCACAACGCGACAAGAAATGTGCATTTCGCCGGCACAACGCGAAGCAAGTATTCAAAACGCTACCGTGAACAACATGTGGATATAAAGGTTTTGACTGTGGGAGCTTCGGTGTGGGAGTTATAGCCTAAAACGCGTTTTCAGAACATTGGCCAAATAGGAGATAGACAATGTCGTCGTTTTTTGGCACCGCCCTGTGGCGAAATTTTCCAAAGACAATTTTCCTTTGCCAAATAACTCCCGCCCACATTAATAATTCTTGGCCATATTTTCTATATAGACTCGGGTTTGCCCCTTGATGGTTTCCCTTGAGTTTGAAGAACATTCCTTTGGCCAATTATATGATTTATACAATTTCATTGTTTATTGCGCCCCCTAATGGCGAAATATTCCGAATTTTTTATCGAACGACAATAAGGCGAGCCCCGACATGTGTGTAAAATGTGGACTCGATCCGATGTGTAATTTTGTTTTTTTTTGGATTTTTGATTTTCCACGTCTAATTTAGCTAATAAACCAATATTCAAAACGCTACCGTTTCGTCGTCGACGGTCGGATCAAAAAAGTGTATACGGTTCCTTTTCGTGTGTGTCTGAAGATGTCGTGTGCAAAGTTTGGGGTTGATCGGGCGAGAAATGTGGGAGGAGTAGCGAAAAAACAGTTTTGCGGTTTTCGCGATATTGCGAAAAAAAATTCTAGACGCAAATGGGCGTGGCCTATGCCAAAAGATGCAGCAGACTCCAGTGAATATGTGGGTACAAGTTTTTGACTGTGGGAGGTTCGGTGTGGGAGTTATAGCCCCAAACGCATATTCCTTGGTATAGCGCCACCTAGTGGCCGGCATACCTGGATTTTGTCGTCTGCCTAGTCTTCAGGGACCTGGATCTATTCATGCAATTGGCGTGTCGGCACCATTTACGGTCTGGGCTGTGGTACCACTTCTAGTTGGGAATAATAATAACTAGAACTGCAAGCAGTTATGCAGGGGTCCAAGAAGTGTGCATTTCGCCGGCACAACGCGACAAGAAATATGCATTTTGCCGGCACAACGCGAAGCAAGTATTCAAAACGCTACCGTGAACAACATGTGGATATAAAGGTTTTGACTGTGGGAGCTTCGGTGTGGGAGTTATAGCCCAAAACGCGTTTTCAGAACATTCCATTGGCAAATTAAGAGACATACAATGTCGTAGTTTTTTGGCGCCGCCTTGTGGCGAAATTTTCCGAACACAATTTTCCTTTTCCAAATAACTCCCGCCCACATTAATAATTCTTGTCCATATTTTCTATATAGACTCGGGGTTGCCCCTTGATGGTTTCCCTCGAGTTTAAAGAATATTCCTTTGGCCAATTAGAAGATATACAATTTCCTCGTTTATTGCGCCCCCTAATGGCGAAATTTTCCGAAATTTGTATCGAACGACAATAAGGTTAGCACCAACATGTGTGTAAAATTTGGACTCGATCCGATGTCTCATTTTGGATTTCTTTGGATTTTTGATATTCCACGTCTAATTTAGCTTATAAACAAATATTCAAAACGCTACAGTTTCGTCG
The DNA here is from genome assembly GCF_902167405.1 of Gadus morhua. NCBI lineage: Eukaryota > Metazoa > Chordata > Actinopteri > Gadiformes > Gadidae > Gadus > Gadus morhua. The sequence continues at coordinate 25,920,520 of NC_044055.1, read as the reverse complement.
TCAAAGGTCGCATCAAAAAAGTGTTTCGTGCATTCTTTGCGTGTGCGTCTGAAGATGTCGTGTGCAAAGTTTGGTGTTGATTGGTCGAGAAATGTGGGAGGAGTAGCGAAAAAACAGTTTTGCGGTTTTCGCGATTTTGCGAAAAAAAATTCCAGACGCAAATGGGCGTGGCCTATGCCAAAAGATGCAGCAGACTCCAGTGGATATGTGCGTACAAGTTTTTGACTGTGGGAGGTTCGGTGCGGGAGTTATAGCCCCAAACGCGTATTCCTTGGTATAGCGCCACCTAGTGGCCGGCGTGCCTGGATTTTGTCGTCTGCCTAGAACTCAGGGACCTGGATCTAGTCATGCAATTGGCGTGTCGTCACCATTTACGGTTTGGGCTGTGGGCCCACTTCTAGGGGGGAATAATAATAACTAGAACTGCAAGCAGTTATGCAGGGGTCCAAGAAGTGTGCATTTCGCCGGCACAACGCGACAAGAAATGTGCGTGTCGCCGGCACAACGCGAAGCATGTGTTCAAAACGCTACCCTGAACCTGTGGATACAAAGGATTTGACTGTGGTAGGAGTAGCGAGAAGTCAGTGTAGCGTTTTCGCGGCGAAATTTTGTAGAAGATATACAATTTCCTCGTTTATTGCGCCCCCTAATGGCGAAATTTTCCGAATTTTTTATCGAAGGACCTTAATGTTAACACCAACATGTGTGTAAAATTTGGACTCGATCCGATGTCTAATTTTGGATTTCTTTGGATTTTTGATATTCCACGTCTAATTTAGCTCATAAACCAATATTCAAAACGCTACCGTTTCGTCGTCGAAGGTCCAATCAAAAAAGTGTCTATCATTTCTATGCGTGTGCGTCTGAAGATGCCGTGTGCAAAGTTTGGTATTGATTAGTCAAGAAATGTGGGAGGAGTAGCGAAAATACAGTTTTGCGGTTTTCGCGATTTTGCGAAAAAAAATTCTAGACGCAAATGGGCGTGGCCTAGGTCAAAAGATGCAGCAGACTCCAGTGAATCTGTGTGTATAAGGTTTTGAATGTGGGAGGTTCGGTGTGGGAGTTATAGCCCCAAACGCGTATTCCTTGGTATAGCGCCACCTAGTGGCCGGCATGTCTGGATTTTGTCGTCTGCATAGTGTTCACGGACCTGGATCTAGTCATGCAATTGGCGTGTGTGCACCATTTACGGTTTGGGCTGTAGTACCACTTCTAGGGGGGAAAAATAATAAAAAAAATCCTTACAAAAACAATAGGGATCCAACCTGTTGGCTTGGACCCCTAATAAACTAGAACTGCAAGCAGTTATGCAGGGGTCCAAGAAGTGTGCATTTCGCCGGCACAACGCGACAAGAAATGTGCGTTTCGCCGGCACAACGCGAAGCAAGTATTCAAAACGCTACCGTGAACAACATGTGGATATAAAGGTTTTGACTGTGGGAGCTTCGGTGTGGGAGTTCTAGCCTAAAACGCGTTTTCAGAACATTCCATGGCCAAATAGGAGATAGACATTGTCGTCGTTTTTTGGCGCCGCCTTGTGGCGAAATTTTCCAAAGAGAATTATCCTTTGCCAAATAACTCCCGCCCACATTAATAATTCTTGGCCATATTTTCTATATAGGCTCGGGATTGCCCCTTGATGGTTTCCCTTGAGTTTGAAGAACATTCCTTTGGCCAATTAGAAGATATACAAATTCCTCGTTTATTCCGCCCCCTTATGGCGAAAATTTCCGAATTTTTTATCGAACGCCATTAAGGGTAGCACCGACATGTGTCTAAAATTTGGACTTGATCCGATGTCTAATTTTGGTATTTTCTGAATTTTTGCGTATCGACGTAAAACGTAGCTAATAAAGCAATATTCAAAACGCTACCGTTTCGTAGTCGAAGGTCGGATCAAAAAAGTATATAGTTTTTCTTTTCGTGTGCGTCTGACGATGTCGTGTGCAAAGTTTGGTGTCGATTGGTCAAGAAATGTGGGCGGAGTAGGGAAAAAACAGTTTTGCGGTTTTCGCGATTTTGCGAAAAAAAATTATAGACGCAAATGGGCGTGGCCTATGCCAAAAGATGCATCAGACTCCAGTGAATCTGTGTGTTCAAGGTTTTGAATGTGGGAGGTTCGGTGTGGGAGTTATAGCCCCAAACGCGATTTTCTTGTTATAGCGCCACCTAGTGGCCGGCAGGTCTGGATTTTGTCGTCTGCTTAGTCCGAACAGATCTGGACCTAGTCATGCAATTTGCGTGTCGGCACAATTTACGGTTTGGGGTGTGGGCCCACTTTTAGGGGGGTAAGAATAATAACTAGAACTGCAAGCAGTTATGCAGGGGTCCAAGAAGTGTGCATTTCCCCGGCACAACGCGACAAGAAATGTGCATTTCGCCGGCACAACGCGAAGCATGTGTTCAAAACGCTACCCTGAACCTGTGGATAAAAAGGATTTGACTGTGGTAGGAGTAGCGAGAAGTCAGTGTGGCGTTTTTGCGGCGAAATTTTGTAGAAGATATACAATTTCCTCTTTTATTGCGCCCCCTAATGGCGAAACTTTCCGAAATCTTTTTCGAACGTCACTAAGGGTAACACCGACATGTGTGTAAAATTTGGACTTGATCCGATGTCTAATTTTGGTATTTTTCTGGATTTTTGATTTTCAACGTAAAACGTAGCTGATAAACAAATATTCAAAATGCTACCGTTTCGTAATCGAAGGTCGGATCAAAAAGTGTTTGAGTATTTCTTTTCGTGTGCGTCTGAAGATGTCGTGTGCAAAGTTTGGTGTTGATTGGTCGAGAAATGTGGGAGGAGTAGGGAAAAAACAGTTTTGCGGTTTTCGCGATTTTGCGAAAAAAAATTCTAGACGCAAATGGGCGTGGCCTATGCCAAAAGATGCAGCAGACTCCAGTGAATATGTGCGTACAAGTTTTTGACTGTGGGAGGTTCGGTGTGGGAGTTATAGCCCCAAACGCGTATTCCTTGGTATAGCGCCACCTAGTGGCCGGCGTGTCTGGATTTTGTCTTCTGCGTAGTGTTCACGGACCCGGATCTAGTGATGCAATTGGCGCGTGTGCACCATTTACTGTTTGGGCTGTGGTACCACTTCTAGATGGGAAGTATAATAATAATAATCCTTACAAAAACAATAGGGATCCAACCTGTTGGCTTGGACCCCTAAAAAAATCCTTACAAAAACAATAGGGATCCAACCTGTTGGCTTGGACCCCTAACTAGAACTGCAAGCAGTTATGCAGGGGTCCAAGAAGTGTGCATTTCGCCGGCACAACGCGACAAGAAATGTGCATTTCGCCGGCACAACGCGAAGCAAGTATTCAAAACGCTACCCTGAACCTGTGGATATAAAGGTTTTGACTGTGGGAGCTTCGGTGTGGGAGTTATAGCCTAAAACTCGTTTTCAGAACATTCCATTGGCCAAATAGGAGATAGACAATGTCGTCGTTTTTTGGCGCCGCCCTGTGGCGACATTTTCCAAAGACAATTTTCCTTTGCCAAATAATTCCCGCCCACATTAATAATTCTTGGCCATATTTTCTATATAGACTCGGGTTTGCCCCTTGATGGTTCCCTTATAGTTTGAAGAACATTCCTCTGGCCAATTAGAAGATATACAATTTCCTCGTTTATTGCGCCCTCTAATGGCGAAAAATTCCGTTTTTTTTATTGAACGCCATTAAGGGTAACACCGACATGTGTCTAAAATTTGGGCTTGATCCGATGTCTAATTTTGGTATTTTTAGAATTTTTGCGTTTCGGCGTAAAATGTAGCTAATAAACCAATGTTCAAAACGCTACCGTTTCGTCGTCGAGGGTCGGATCAAAAAAGTGTTCGAGCTTTCTTTGCGTGTGCGTCTGAAGATGCCGTGTGCAAAGTTTGGTGTCGATTGGACAAGAAATGTGGGAGGAGTAGGGAAAAAACAATTTTGCGGTTTTCGCGATTTTGCGAAAAAAAATTATGGACGCAAATGGGCGTGGCCTATGCCAAAAGATGCAGCAGACTCCAGTGCATATGCGCGTACAAGTTTTTGACTGTGGGAGGTTCGGTGTGGGAGTTATAGCCCCAAACGCGTATTCCTTGGTATAGCGCCACCTAGTGGCCGGCATGTCTGGATTTTGTCGGCTGCGTAGTCCCCACGGATCTGGATCTAGTCATGCAATTGGCGTGTCGGCACCATTTACGGTTTGGGCTGTGGGCACACTTTTAGGGAGGTAAGTATAATAATAATAATAAACACTACAAAAACAATAGGGATCCAACCTGTTGGCTTGGACCCCTAACTAGAACTGCAAGCAGTTATGCAGGGGTCCAAGAAGTGTGCATTTCGCCGGCACAACGCGACAAGAAATGTGCGTTTCGCCGGCACAAAGCGAAGCATGTGTTGAAAACGCTGCCCTGAACCTGTGGATACAAAGGATTTGACTGTGGTAGGAGTAGCGAGAAGTCAGTGTAGCGTTTTCGCGGCGAAATTTTGTAGAAGATATACAATTTCCTCGTTTATTGCGCCCCCTAATGGCGAAATTTTCCGAAATTTTTATCGAACGACATTAAGGTTAGCACCAACATGTGTGTAAAATGTGGACTCGATCCGATGTCTAATTTTGGATTTCTTTGGATTTTTGATATTCCACGTCTAATTTAGCTAATAAACCAATATTCAAAACGCTACCGCTTCGTCGTCGAAGGACGGATCAAAAAAGTGTTTCGTGCATTCTTTGCGTGTGCGTCTGACGATGTTGTGTGCAAAGTTTGGTGTTGATCGGGCGAGAAATGTGGGAGGAGTAGCGAAAAAACAGTTTTACGGTTTTCGCGATTTTGCGAAAAAAAATTCCAGACGCAAATGGGCGTGGCCTAGGCCAAAAGATGCAGCAGACTCCAGTGCATCTGTGTGTACAAGTTTTTGAATGTGGGAGTTTCGGTGTGGGAGTTATAGCCCCAAACGCGTATTCCTTGGTATAGCGCCACCTAGTGGCCGGCGTGTCTGGTTTTTGTCGTCTGCCGTCACCTCACGGACCTGGATCTAGTCATGTAATTGGCGTGTGTGCACCATTTACGGTTTGGGCTGTAGTACCACTTTTAGCTGCTGGAATAATAAGAAAAATCCTTACAAAAACAATAGGGATCCAACCTGTTGGCTTGGACCCCTAACTAGAACTGCAAGCAGTTATGCAGGGGTCCAAGAAGTGTGCATTTCGCCGGCACAACGCGACAAGAAACGTGCGTTTCGCCGGCACAACGCGAAGCATGTGTTCAAAACGCTACCCTGAACCTGTGGATACAAAGGATATGACTGTGGTAGGAGTAGCGAAAAGTCAGTGTAGCGTTTTCGCGGCGAAATTTTGTAGAAGATAAACAATTTCGTCGTTTATGGCGCCCCCTAATGGCGAAATTTTCCGAAATTTTTGTCGAACGACATTAAGGTTAGCACCAACATGTGTGTCAAATTTGGACTCGTTCCGATGTCTAATTTTGGATTTCTTTGGATTTTTGATTTTCCACGTCTAATTTAGCTCATAAACCAATATTCAAAACGCTACCGTTTCGTCGTCGAAGGTCCGATCAAAAAAGTGTCTATCATTTCTATGCGTGTGCGTCTGAAGATGCCGTGTGCAAAGTTTGGTGTCGATTGGTCAAGAAATGTGGGAGGAGTAGCGAAAAAACAGTTTTGCGGTTTTCGCGATTTTGCGAAAAAAAATTCTAGACGCAAATGGGCGTGGCCTAGGCCAAAAGATGCAGCAGACTCCAGTGAATATGTGGGTACAAGTTTTTGAATGTGGGAGGTTCGGTGTGGGAGTTATAGCCCCAAACGCGTATTCCTTGGTATAGCGCCACCTAGTGGCCGGCAGGTCTGGATTTTGTCGTCTGCATAGTCTTCACGTACCTGGATCTAGTCATGTAATTGGTGTGTGTGCACCATTTACGGTTTGGGCTGTAGTACCACTTTCTTGGTAGGAAGTATAATAAGAAAAATCCTTACAAAAACAATAGGGATCCAACCTGTTGGCTTGGACCCCTAATAAACACTACAAAAACAATAGGGATCCAACCTGTTGGCTTGGACCCCTAACTAGAACTGCAAGCAGTTATGCAGGGGTCCAAGAAGTGTGCATTTCGCCGGCACAACGCGTCAAGAAATGTGCGTTTCACCGGCAGAATGCGAAGCAAGTATTCAAAACGCTACCGTGAACAACATGTGGATATAAAGGTTTTGACTGTGGGAGGTTCGGTGTGGGAGTTATAGCCCAAAACGCGTTTTCAGAACATTCCATTGGCGATTAGGAGATGTATTATTTCGTCGTTTTTTTGCGCCCTCTTGTGGCGAAATTTTGCAAAGACAATTTTCCTTTTCCAAATAACTCCCGCCCACATTAATAATTCTTGACCATAATTTTTATATAGACTCGGGTTTGCCCCTTGATGGTTCCCTCATAGTTTGAAGAACATTCCTTTGGCCAATTAGAAGATATACAATTTCCTCGTTTATGGCGCCCCCTAATGGCGACATTTTCCGATTTTTTTATCGTACGACATTAAGGTTAGCACCAACATGTGTGTAAAATTTGGACTCGTTCCGATGTCTAATTTTGGATTTCTTTGGATTTTTGATTTTCCACGTCTAATTTAGCTCATAAACCAATATTCAAAACGCTACCGTTTCGTCGTCGAAGGTCGGATCAAAAAAGTGTTCCAACATTCTTTGCGTGTGCGTCTGAAGATGCCGTGTGCAAAGTTTGGTGTCGATTGGTCAAGAAATGTGGGAGGAGTAGGGAAAAAAGAGTTTTGCGGTTTTCGCGATTTTGCGGAAAAAAATTATAGACGCAAATGGGCGTGGCCTATGCCAAAAGATGCAGCAGACTCCAGTGAATATGTGCGTACAAGTTTTTGACTGTGGGAGGTTCGGTGTGGGAGTTATAGCCCCAAACGCGTATTCCTTGGTATAGCGCCACCTAGTGGCCGGCATGCCTGGATTTTGTCGTCTGCATAGTCTTCAGGGACCTGGATCTATTCATGCAATTGGCGTGTCGGCACCATTTACGGTCTGGGCTGTGGTACCACTTCTAGTTGGGAATAATAATAATAACTAGAACTGCAAGCAGTTATGCAGGGGTCCAAGAAGTGTGCATTTCGCCGGCACAACGCGAAGCATGTGTTCGAAATTGAGAAACGGCGTATGCCAAAAGATGCAGCTGACTCCAGTGAATCTGTGGATAGAAAGGTTTTGACAGTGGGAGGTTCGGTGTGGGAGTTATAGCCCAAAACGCGTTTTCAGAACATTCCATTGGCCAATTAGGAGATGTATTATTTCGTCGTTTTTTTGCGCCCTCTTGTGGCGAAATTTTCCAAAGACAATTTTCCTTTTCCAAATAACTCCCGCCCACATTAATAATTCTTGACCATAATTTTTATATAGACTCGGGTTTGCCCCTTGATGGTTTCCCTTGAGTTTGAAGAACATTCCTTTGGCCAATTAGAAGATATACAATTTCCTTGTTTATTGCGCCCCCTAATGGCGAAATATTCCGAATTCTTTATTGACCGCCATTTAGGGTAGCACCGACATGTGTCTAAAATTCGGACTTGATCCGATGTCTAATTTTGGTATTTTTTGAATTTTTGCGTTTCGGCGTAAAACGTAGCTAATAAACCAATGTTCAAAACGCTACCGTTTCGTCGTCGAGGGTCGGATCAAAAAAGTGTTCAAGCATTCTTTGCGTGTGTGTCTGAAGATGCCGTGTGCAAAGTTTGGTGTCGATCGGTCAAGAAATGTGGGAGGAGTAGGGAAAAAACTGTTTTGCGGTTTTCGCGATTTTGCGAAAAAAAATTATGGACGCAAATGGGCGTGGCCTATACCAAAAGATGCAGCAGACTCCAGTGCATATGTGCGTACAAGTTTTTGACTGTGGGAGGTTCGGTGTGGGAGTTATAGCCCCAAACGCGTATTCCTTGGTATAGCGCCACCTAGTGGCCGGCATGTCTGGATTTTGTCGTCTGCGTAGTCCCCACGGATCTGGATCTAGTCATGCAATTGGCGTGTCGGCACCATTTACGGTTTGGGCTGTAGTATCACTTCTAGGGAGGAGTGCTGGAATAATAATAATAAAAAAAATCCTTACAAAAACAATAGGGATCCAACCTGTTGGCTTGGACCCCTAACTAGAACTGCAAGCAGTTATGCAGGGGTCCAAGAAGTGTGCATTTCGCCGGCACAACGCGACAAGAAATGTGCATTTCGCCGGCACAACGCGAAGGAAGTATTAAAAACGCTACCGTGAACAACATGTGGATGTAAAGGTTTTGACTGTGGGAGCTTCGGTGTGGGAGTTATAGCCTAAAACGCGTTTTCAGAACATTCCATTGGCCAAATAGGAGATAGACAATGTCGTCGTTTTTTGGCGCCGCCCTGTGGCGAAATTTTCCAAAGACAATTTTCCTTTGCCAAATAACTCCCGCCCATACAAATAATTCTTGGCCATATTTTCTATATAGACTCGGGTTTGCCCCTTGATGGTTTCCCTTGAGTTTGAAGAACATTCCTTTGGCCAATTAGAAGATATACAATTTCCTCGTTTATTGCGCCCCCTAATGGCGAAATTTTCCGAAATTTTTATCGAACGTCATTAAGGTTAGCACCAACATGTGTGTAGAATTTGGACTCGATCCGATGTCTAATTTTGTATTTTTTTGGATTTTTAATTTTCCACGTCTAATTTAGCTAATAAACCAATATTCAAAACGCTACCGTTTCGTTATCGAAAGACGGATCAAAAAAGTGTTTCATGCATTCTTTGCGTGTGCGTCTGAAGATGTCGTGTGCAAAGTTTGGTGTCGATTGGTCAAGAAATGTGGGAGGACTAGGGAAAAAACAGTTTTGCGGTTTTCGCGATTTTGCGAAAAAAAAATCCAGACGCAAATGGGCGTGGCCTATGCCAAAAGATGCAGCAGACTCCAGTGAATATGTGTGTACAAGGTTTTGAATGTGGGAGGTTCGGTGTGGGAGTTATAGCCCCAAACGCGTCTTTCCTTGGTATAGCGCCACCTAGTGGCCGGCGTGTCTGGATTTTGTTATCTGAGTAGCGGTGCCGGACCTGGATCTAGTCATGCAATTGGCGTGTCGGCACCATTTACGGTTTGGGCTGTGGGCCCACTTTTAGCGCGGGAAGTATAATAACTAGAACTGCAAGCAGTTATGCAGGGGTCCAAGAAGTGTGCATTTCGCCGGCACAACGCGACAAGAAATGTGCGTTTCGCCGGCACAACGCGAAGCAAGTATTCAAAACGCTACCGTGAACAACATGTGGATATAAAGGTTTTGACTGTGGGAGCTTCGGTGTGGGAGTTATAGCCTAAAACGCGTTTTCAGAACATTGGCCAAATAGGAGATAGACAATATCGTCGTTTTTTGGCGCCGCCCTGTGGCGAAATTTTCCAAAGACAATTTTCCTTTGCCAAATAACTCCCGCCCACATTAATAATTCTTGGCCATATTTTTTATATAGACTCGGGTTTGCCCCTTGATGGTTCCCTTATAGTTTGAAGAACATTCCTCGGGCCTATTAGAAGATATACAATTTCCTCGTTTATTGCGCCCCCTAATGCCAAAATATTCCGATATTTGTATTGAACGCCATTAAGGGTAGCACCGACATGTGTGTAAAATTTGGACTTGATCCGATGTCAAATTTTGGTATTTTTCTGGATTTTTGATTTTCAACGTAAAACGTAGCTAATAAACAAATATGCAAAATGCTACCGTTTCGTAATCGAAGGTCGGATCAAAAAGTGTTTGAGTTCTTCTTTTCGTGTGCGTCTGAAGATGTCGTGTGCAAAGTTTGGTGTTGATTGGTCGAGAAATGTGGGAGGAGTAGCGAAAAAACAGTTTTGCGGTTTTCGCGATCTTGCGAAAAAAAATTCCAGACGCAAATGGGCGTGGCCTATGCCAAAAGATGCAGCAGACTCCAGTGAATATGTGCGTACAAGTTTTTGACTGTGGGAGGTTCGGTGTGGGAGTTATAGCCCCAAACGCGTATTCCTTGGTATAGCGCCACCTAGTGGCCGGCGTGTCTGGATTTTGTCGTCTGCGTAGTGTTCACGGACCTGGATCTAGTCATGCAATTCGCGTGTCCGCACCATTTACGGTTTGGGGTGTGGGCACACTTTTAGTGCTGGAATAATAATAACAAGAAATGTGCATTTCGCCGGCACAACGCGGAGCAAGTATTCAAAACGCTACCGTGAACAACATGTGGATATAAAGGTTTTTACTGTGGGAGCTTCGGTGTGGGAGTTATAGCCTAAAACGCGTTTTCAGAACATTCCATTGGCCAAATAGGAGATAGACAATGTCGTCGTTTTTTGGCGCCGCCCTGCGGCGAAATTTTCCCAAGACAATTTTCCTTTGCCAAAAACTCCCGCCCACATTAATAATTCTTCGCCATATTTTCGATATAGATTCGGGTTTGCCCCTTGATGGTTTCCCTTGAGTTTGAAGAACATTCCTTTGGCCAATTAGAAGATATACAATTTCCTCGTTTATTGCGCCCCCTAATGGCGAAATATTCCGAATTCTTTATTGAACGCCATTAAGGGTAGCACCGACATGTGTCTAAAATTTGGACTTGATCCGATGTCTAATTTTGGTATTTTCTGAATTTTTGCGTATCGACGTAAAACGTAGCTAATAAACAAAAATATTCAAAACGCTACCGTTTCGTAGTCGAAGGTCGGATCAAAAAAGTGTTTGAGTTTTTCTTTTCGTGTTCGTCTGTCGATGTCGTGTGCAAAGTTTGGTGTCGATTGGTCAAGAAATGTGGGAGGAGTAGGGAAAAAACAGTTTTGCGGTTTTCGCGATTTTGCGAAAAAAAATTATAGACGCAAATGGGCGTGGCCTATGTCAAAAGATGCAGCAGACTCCAGTGAATATGTGGGTACAAGTTTTTGACTGTGGAAGGTTCGGTGTGGGAGTTATAGCCCCAAACGCGTATTCCTTGGTATAGCGCCACCTAGTGGCCGGCATGTCTGGATTTTGTCGTCTGCATAGTCTTCACGTACCTGGATCTAGTCATGTAATTGGCGTGTGTGCATTATTTACGGTTTGGGCTGTAGTAGCACTTTTATTGCTGGAATAATAATAATAATAATAATAATAATCCTTACAAAAACAATAGGGATCCAACCTGTTGGCTTGGACCCCTAACTAGAACTGCAAGCAGTTATGCAGGGGTCCAAGAAGTGTGCATTTCGCCGGCACAACGCGACAAGAAATGTGCGTTTCGCCGGCACAACGCGAAGCATGTGTTCAAAACGCTACCCTGAACCTCTGGATACAAAGGATTTGACTGTGGTAGGAGTAGCGAGAAGTCAGTGTAGCGTTTTCGCGGCGAAATTTTGTAGAAGATATACAATTTCCTCGTTTATGGCGCCCCCTAATGGCGAAATTTTCCGATTTTTTTATCGTACGACATTAAGATTAGCACCAACATGTGTGCACAATTTGGACTCGTTCCGATGCCTAATTTTGGATTTCTTTGGATTTTTGATTTTCCACGTCTAATTTAGCTCATAAACCAATATTCAAAACGCTACAGTTTCGTCGTCAAAGGTCGCATCAAAAAAGTGTTTCCTGCATTCTTTGCGTGTGCGTCTGAAGATGTCGTGTGCAAAGTTTGGTGTTGATTGGTCAAGAAATGTGGGAGGAGTAGGGAAAAAACAGTTTTGCAGTTTTCGCGATTTTGCGAAAAAAAATTCTAGACGCAAATGGGCGTGGCCTATGCCAAAAGATGCAGCAGACTCCAGTGAATATGTGTGTACAAGGTTTTGAATGTGGGAGGTTCAGTGTGGGAGTTATAGCCCCAAACGCGTCATTCCTTGGTATAGCGCCACCTAGTGGCCGGCGTGTCTGGATTTTGTTATCTGAGTAGCGGTGCCGGACCTGGATCTAGTCATGCAATTGGCGTGTCGGCACCATTTACGGTTTGGGCTGTGGGCCCACTTTTAGCGCGGGAAGTATAATAACTAGAACTGCAAGCAGTTATGCAGGGGTCCAAGAAGTGTGCATTTCGCCGGCACAACGCGACAAGAAATGTGCGTTTCGCCGGCACGACGCGAAGCATGTGTTCAAAACGCTACCCTGAACATGTGGATACAAAGGATTTGACTGTGGTAGGAGTAGCGAGAAGTCAGTGTAGCGTTTCCGCGGCGAAATTTTGTAGAAGATATACAATTTCCTCGTTTATTGCGCCCCCTAATGGCGAAATTTTCCGAAATTTTTATCGAACGACATTAAGGTTAGCACCAACATGTGTGTAAAATGTGAACTCGATCCGATTTCTAATTTTGGATTTCTTTGGATTTTTGATATTCCACGTCTAATTTAGCTAATAAACCAATATTCAAAACGCTACCGTTTCGTTATCGAAGGACGGATCAAAAAAGTGTTTCATGCATTCTTTGCGTGTGCGTCTGAAGATGTCGTGTGCAAAGTTTGGTGTCGATTGGTCAAAAAATGTGGGAGGAGTAGGGAAAAAACAGTTTTGCGGCTTTCGCGATTTTGCGAAAAATATTCCTAGACGCAAATGGGCGTGGCCTATGCCAAAAGATGCGGCAGACTCCAGTGAATCTGTGTGTCTAACTCTTCTGACTGTGGGAGGTTCGGTGTGGGAGTTATAGCCCCAAACAAGTTTTCTTTGGTATAGCGCCACCTAGTGGCCAGCATGTCTGGATTTTGTCGTCTGCCGTCACCTCACGGACCTGGATCTAGTCATGTAATTGGCTTGTGTGCACCATTTACGGTTTGGGCTGTAGTACCACTTCTAACGAAGGAAGTATAACTAGAACTGCAAGCAGTTATGCAGGGGTCCAAGAAGTGTGCATTTCGCCGGCACAACGCGACAAGAAATATGCATTTTGCCGGCACAACGCGAAGCAAGTATTCAAAACGCTACCGTGAACAACATGTGGATATAAAGGTTTTGACTGTGGGAGCTTCGGTGTGGGAGTTATAGCCCAAAACGCGTTTTCAGAACATTCCATTGGCAAATTAAGAGACATACAATGTCGTAGTTTTTTGGCGCCGCCTTGTGGCGAAATTTTCCGAACACAATTTTCCTTTTCCAAATAACTCCCGCCCACATTAATAATTCTTGTCCATATTTTCTATATAGACTCGGGGTTGCCCCTTGATGGTTTCCCTCGAGTTTAAAGAATATTCCTTTGGCCAATTAGAAGATATACAATTTCCTCGTTTATTGCGCCCCCTAATGGCGAAATTTTCCGAAATTTGTATCGAACGACAATAAGGTTAGCACCAACATGTGTGTAAAATTTGGACTCGATCCGATGTCTCATTTTGGATTTCTTTGGATTTTTGATATTCCACGTCTAATTTAGCTTATAAACAAATATTCAAAACGCTACAGTTTCGTCGTCAAAGGTCGCATCAAAAAAGTGTTTCGTGCATTCTTTGCGTGTGCGTCTGAAGATGTCGTGTGCAAAGTTTGGTGTTGATTGGTCGAGAAATGTGGGAGGAGTAGCGAAAAAACAGTTTTGCGGTTTTCGCGATTTTGCGAAAAAAAATTCCAGACGCAAATGGGCGTGGCCTATGCCAAAAGATGCAGCAGACTCCAGTGGATATGTGCGTACAAGTTTTTGACTGTGGGAGGTTCGGTGCGGGAGTTATAGCCCCAAACGCGTATTCCTTGGTATAGCGCCACCTAGTGGCCGGCGTGCCTGGATTTTGTCGTCTGCCTAGAACTCAGGGACCTGGATCTAGTCATGCAATTGGCGTGTCGTCACCATTTACGGTTTGGGCTGTGGGCCCACTTCTAGGGGGGAATAATAATAACTAGAACTGCAAGCAGTTATGCAGGGGTCCAAGAAGTGTGCATTTCGCCGGCACAACGCGACAAGAAATGTGCGTTTCGCCGGCATAACGCGAAGCATGTGTTCAAAACGCTACGCGAAGCATGTGTTCAAAACGCTACCCTGAACCTGTGGATACAAAGGATTTGACTGTGGTAGGAGTAGCGAGAAGTCAGTGTAGCGTTTTCGCGGCTAAATTTTGTAGAAGATATACAATTTCCACGTTTATTGCGCCCCCTAATGGCGAAATTTTCCGAAATTTTTATCGAACGACATTAAGGTTAGCGCCAACATGTGTGTAAAATGGACTCGATCAGATGTCTAATTTTGGATTTCTTTGGATTTTTGATTTTCCACGTCTAATTTAGCTAATATACCAATATTCAAAATGCTACCGTTTCGTCGTCAAAGGTCGCATCAAAAAAGTGTTTCATGCATTCTTTGCGTGTGCGTCTGAAGATGTCGTGTGCAAAGTTTGGTGTCGATTGGTCAAGAAATGTGGGAGGAGTAGGGAAAAAACAGTTTTGCGGTTTTCGCGATTTTGCGAAAAAAAATTCTAGACGCAAATGGGCGTGGCCTATGCCAAAAGATGCAGCAGACTCCAGTGAATATGTGCGTACAAGTTTTTGACTGTGGGAGGTTCGGTGTGGGAGTTATAGCCCCAAACGCGTCTTTCCTTGGTATAGCGCCACCTAGTGGCCGGCGTGTCTGGATTTTGTCGTCTGCCTAGAACTCAGGGACCTGGATCTAGTCATGCAATTGGCGTGTCGGCACCATTTAAGGTTTGGGCTGTGGACCCACTTCTAGGGGGGAAAAATAATAATAGGAACTAGAACTGCAAGCAGTTATGCAGGGGTCCAAGAAGTGTGCATTTCGCCGGCACAACGCGACAAGAAATGTGCGTTTCGCCGGCACAAAGCGAAGCATGTGTTCAAAACGCTACCCTGAACCTGTGGATACAAAGGATTTGATTGTGGTAGGAGTAGCGAGAAGTCAGTGTAGCGTTTTCACGGTGAAATTTTGTAGAAGATATACAATTTCCTCGTTTATTGCGCCCCCTAATGGCGAATTTTTCCGAAATTTTTATCGAACGACATTAAGGTTAGCACCAACATGTTTGTAAAATGTGGACTCGATCCGATGTCGAATTTTGGATTTCTTTGGATTTTTGATATTCCACGTCTAATTTAGCTAATAAACCAATATTCAAAACGCTACCGTTTCGTCGTCAAAGGTCGCATCAAAAAAGTGTTTCGTGCATTCTTTGCGTGTGCGTCTGAAGATATCGTGTGCAAAGTTTGGTGTCGATTGGTCAAGAAATGTGGGAAGGGTAGGGAAAAAACTGTTTTGCGTTTTTTGCGATTTTGCGAAAAAAAATTATGGACGCAAATGGGCGTGGCCTATGCCAAAAGATGCAGCAGACTCCAGTGAATCTGTGTGTACAAGGTTTTGAATGTGGGAGGTTCGGTGTGGGAGTTATAGCCTCAAACGCGTATTCCCTGGTATAGCGCCACCTAGTGGCCGGCGTGTCTGGATTTTGTCGTCTGCGTAGTCCGAAGGGATCTGGATCTAGTCATGCAATTCGCGTGTCGGCACCATTTACGGTCTGGGCTGTGGTACCACTTCTAGTTGGGAATAATAATAATAAGAAGAAAAATCCTTACAAAAACAATAGGGATCCAACCTGTTGGCTTGGACCCCTAACTAGAACTGCAAGCAGTTATGCAGGGGTCCAAGAAGTGTGCATTTCGCCGGCACAACGCGACAAGAAATGTGCATTTCGCCGGCACAACGCGAAGCATGTGTTCAAAGCGCTACCCTGAACCTGTGGATACAAAGGATTTGACTGTGGTAGGAGTAGCGAGAAGTCAGTGTAGCGTTTTCGCGGCGAAATTTTGTAGAAGATATACAATTTCCTCGTTTATTGCGCCCCCTAATGGCGAAATTTTCCGAAATTTTTATCGAACGACCTTAAGGTTAGCACCAACATGTGTGTACAATGTGGACTCGATCCGATGTCTAATTTTGGATTTCTTTGGATTTTTGATATTCCACGTCTAATTTAGCTAATAAACCAATATTCAAAACGCTACCGTTTCGTCGTCGAAGGACGGATCAAAAAAGTGTTTCATGCATTCTTTGCGTGTGCGTCTGACGATGTTGTGTGCAAAGTTTGGTGTTGATCGGGCGAGAAATGTGGGAGGAGTAGCGAAAAAACAGTTTTACGGTTTTCGCGATTTTGCGAAAAAAAATTCTAGACGCAAATGGGCGTGGCCTAGGCCAAAAGATGCAGCAGACTCCAGTGCATCTGTGTGTACAAGTTTTTGAATGTGGGAGTTTCGGTGTGGGAGTTATAGCCCCAAACGCGTATTCCTTGGTATAGCGCCACCTAGTGGCCGGCGTGTCTGGTTTTTGTCGTCTGCCGTCACCTCACGGACCTGGATCTAGTCATGTAATTGGCGTGTGTGCACCATTTACGGTTTGGGCTGTAGTACCACTTTTAGCTGCTGGAATAATAAGAAAAATCCTTACAAAAACAATAGGGATCCAACCTGTTGGCTTGGACCCCTAACTAGAACTGCAAGCAGTTATGCAGGGGTCCAAGAAGTGTGCATTTCGCCGGCACAACGCGACGAGAAATGTGCGTTTCGCCGGCACAATGCGAAGCAAGTATTCAAAACGCTACCGTGAACAACATGTGGATATAAAGGTTTTGACTGTGGGAGCTTCGGTGTGGGAGTTATAGCCTAAAACGCGTTTTCAGAACATTGGCCAAATAGGAGATAGACAATGTCGTCGTTTTTTGGCGCCGCCCTGTGGCGACATTTTCCAAAGACAATTTTCCTTTGCCAAATAACTCCCGCCCACATTAATAATTCTTGGCCAAATTTTCTATATAGACTCGGGTTTGCCCCTTGATGTTTCCCTTATAGTTTGAAGAACATTCCTTGGGCCAATTAGAAGATATACAATTTCCTCGTTTATTGCGCCCCCTAATGGCGAATTTTTCCGAATTTTTTCTCGAACGTCGTTAAGGTTAACACCAACATGTGTGTAAAATTTGGACTCGATCCGATGTCTAATTTTGGATTTCTTTGGATTTTTGATATTCCACGTCTAATTTAGCTAATAAACCAATATTCAAAACGCTACCGTTTCGTCGTCAAAGGTCGCATCAAAAAAGTGTTTCCTGCATTCTTTGCGTGTGCGTCTGAAGATGTCGTGTGCAAAGTTTGGTGTCGATTGGTCAAGAAATGTGGGAGGAGTAGGGAAAAAGCACTTTTGCGGTTTTCGCGATTTTGCGAAAAAAAATTATAGACGCAAATGGGCGTGGCCTATGCCAAAAGATGCAGCAGACTCCAGTGAATCTGTGCGTACAAGTTTTTGAATTTGGGAGATTCGGTGTGGGAGTTATAGCCCCAAACGCGTCTGTCCTTGGTATAGCGCCACCTAGTGGCCGGCGCGTCTGGATTTGGTTATCTGAGTAGCGGTGCCGGACCTGGATCTAGTCATGCAATTGGCGCGTGTGCACCATTTATGGTTTGGGCTGTAGTCCCACAAGTACGGGGGGAAGAATAATAATAATAGGAAAAATCCTTACAAAAACAATAGGGATCCAACCTGTTGGCTTGGACCCCTAATAACTAGAACTGCAAGCAGTTATGCAGGGGTCCAAGAAGTGTGCATTTCGCCGGCACAACGCGACAAGAAATGTGCATTTCGCCGGCACAACGCGAAGCATGTTTTGAAAACGCTACCCTGAACCTCTGGATACAAAGGATTTGACTGTGGTAGGAGTAGCGAGAAGTCAGTGTAGCGTTTTCGCGGCTAAATTCTGTAGAAGATATACAATTTCCTCGTTTATTGCGCCCCCTAATGGCAGAATTTTCAGATTTTTTTATTGAACGACAGTAGGGTTAGCACCATCTTGTGTGTAAAATTTGGACTCGATCCGATGTCTAATTTTGGATTTCTTTGGATTTTTGATTTTCCACGTCTAATTTAGCTGATAAACCAATATTCAAAACGCTACCGTTTCGTCGTCAAAGGTCGCATCAAAAAAGTGTTTCCTGCATTCTTTGTGCGTGTGTCTGAAGATGTCGTGTGCAAAGTTTGGTGTCGATTGGTCAAGAAATGTGGGAGGAGTAGGGAAAAAGCACTTTTGCGTTTTTTGCGATTTTGCGAAAAAAAATTCAAGACGCAAATGGGCGTGGCCTATGCCAAAAGATGCAGCAGACTCCAGTGAATCTGTGCGTACAAGTTTTTGAATGTGGGAGATTCGATGTGGGAGTTATAGCCCCAAACGCGTCTGTCCTTTGTATAGCGCCACCTAGTGGCCGGCGTGTCTGGATTTGGTTATCTGAGTAGCGGTGCCGGACCTGGATCTAGCCATGCAATTGGCGCGTGTGCACCATTTACGGTTTGGGCTGTAGTCCCACAAGTACGGGGGGAAGAATAATAATAATAATAATAATAATAATAGGAAAAATCCTTACAAAAACAATAGGGATCCAACCTGTTGGCTTGGACCCCTAACTAGAACTGCAAGCAGTTATGCAGGGGTCCAAGAAGTGTGCATTTCGCCGGCACAACGCGACAAGAAATGTGCGTTTCGCCGGCACAACGCAAAGCATGTGTTCAAAACGCTACCCTGAACCTGTGGATACAAAGGATTTGACTGTGGTAGGAGTAGCGAGAAGTCAGTGTAGCGTTTTCGCGGCGAAATTTTGTAGAAGATATACAATTTCCTCGTTTATTGCGCCCCCTAATGGCGAAATTTTCCGAAAATTTTATCGTACGACATTAAGGTTAGCACCAACATGTGTGCACAATTTGGACTCGTTCCGATGTCTAATTTTGGATTTCTTTGGATTTTTGATTTTCCACGTCTAATTTAGCTCATAAACCAATATTCAAAACGCTACCGTTTCGTCGTCAAAGGTCGCATCAAAAAAGTGTTTCGTGCATTCTTTGCGTGTGCGTCTGAAGATGTCGTGTGCAAAGTTTGGTGTCGATTGGTCGAGAAATGTGGGAGGAGTAGGGAAAAAACTGTTTTGCGGTTTTCGCGATTTTGCGAAAAATATTTCTAGACGCAAATGGGCGTGGCTTAGGCCAAAAGATGCAGCAGACTCCAGTGCATCTGTGTGTACAAGTTTTTGGACTCTTGGAGGTTCGGTGTGGGAGTTATAGCCCAAAACGCGTATTCCTTGGTATAGCGCCACCTAGTGGCCGGCATGTCTGGATTTTGTCGTCTGCGTAGTGTTCACGGACCTGGATCTAGTGATGCAATTGGCGCGTGTGCACCATTTACGGTTTGGGCTGTGGTACCACTTCTAGATGGGAAGTATAATAAAAATCCTTACAAAAACAATAGGGATCCAACCTGTTGGCTTGGACCCCTAAAAAAAATCCTTACAAAAACAATAGGGATCCAACCTGTTGGCTTGGACCCCTAATAAAAATCCTTACAAAAACAATAGGGATCCAACCTGTTGGCTTGGACCCCTAATAATAAAAATCCTTACAAAAACAATAGGGATCCAACCTGTTGGCTTGGACCCCTAAAAATCCTTACAAAAACAATAGGGATCCAACCTGTTGGCTTGGACCCCTAATAAAAAGAATCCTTACAAAAACAATAGGGATCCAACCTGTTGGCTTGGACCCCTAATTAAGGAAAATATGTTTGAACATCTAACTGTTGTACATAAGTTTGTAATTCCAGCAATAGAAACACAAAGTTCCAGGGCCAGAGGAGGAGCCAGATGCAGACACGCCCGGAGCCGACCAACTACCCAAGGATGATGCAATCAGATTTCGGCAGGGTTTGAATCAGTCCTGTTTTGGTGGTCCACTATTAACAAAATGTTGATTGGATAAATAATATATACTATAATCAGCAACGTTTTGTCAATCTTTCCACGGATAAGGTCAAGGGACTATATAGATATAGATATGCTATTGCCAGAGCAAGGAGGGGTGTGTGGGATGATAAAGACGACATGTTGTACTTTTATCCCCAATAACACAGCACCGGATGGGTCGGTGGCCAGGGTGCTGGCAGGGTTACAGTCCCTCAGATTAGATTTGGCAGAGAGCTCCGGCATTAATGACCCCTTCACAGGATGGATGGAGAGCCCAATGAGCGATGGGCGCTACAGGTGCAGCAGGTGCCATCCAAGCTTACCTGGGGATCGAGAGTTTGGACGAGGGACCACCAGAGGGGCCCGACCTGATCTGGCTGGAGAACATAGATCTTCAATACATGAAGATCACGTGACCCCCCCCCCCCCCCCCCCCTTTCCCCATCCCAGCCACTGCAAGTGGGCCCCACCACCGTATGCTGAAACCCCACCACCACACCCCCCTCCCCCCCCCCCCCCGCCTGTGACGTGCTAGTAACCTCTCTGCTGCCCCATTCCCGTCCCCGCCAACGGCACCACCCCCCTCCCACCTGATGCACCCACGTCGCCCGGACCAGGGATCTGCGTTCCGGTACCAGGGGCTGCGGCCCGTTCCCTTAAGGCTTGAGGGCGCCCCTGGCTGTATTCGCTTCTGTACGCTTCACTGTTTTTAGCCGCTCCCATATCTATGCCAGCGTCTACGCAACCGACGCCGGGAACGCAAATGTTGTTGTTTATATCGCTGTCCCACTAGATGGAGCTCGGGGATACACACGGGCGAGATTCCAGGGGCCTTGATTGCCCGTTTATCAGATGAGGTCCTGAGCGCAGTTGAATAAAAGGGTCTAATGCTCAGGTGGCGCCTTGCGACCACCTGCCCGTGATGACGCTCAGGACTATTCCGTGGTTTCAGTTGTTCCCGTGCCCCGGGCCTACCCTGGATACCCCATGCGTGTGATTGCTTATTGTTACACGACCAGTTAACTCCTCCTCACATCCTTAGTGTGTGGTCATCTAGGGATGGGTTGAGGGGGATTGCCATTCGTTGTGTACCTCATATCTTTCTGATATTATTATTATTATTTAGGGACACGTTTCATGGTTACATTTCTTTCCTGTGATTGTTATTGTGTAGTGTTTGTGTGATTGTTGCATTTTGTTTATATCGTTATTGTTTACTGTTAGTTTTGTTGTTGCATTTTGTTGTTGTTGTTATGGTTTGGTGTTGGTTTTGTTGTGTATCATCTGCTGCCAGTATTGTTGGTATTGTATGCTCGCGATGTAAGGCCGGGGTGGATGCCACCCCCTAGGTGGGGTGTGTATGGCATACCCATGTCTGAAGCATGGGTAGCGTTTCTCCCACGTGGTTCCCCATACACCCGGTCCAGCGAGTTGTTTTAGTCCCATGCTCATGGTTGTTTGTTTTTATGATGATTTTGCCTTCCTTCTGTTATTTCTAATGGTAGTCCCGCGCTGGAGTCCTGTCCCTCGTACCCCTAATGAGTAAAAGTCGTAATGCGACGACTTGAGGGGGATATGTTGGGAAAAATAACCTGCTGAGTACATCACATGTACATTACAAATATAGCTAACTCCTACCCTAGCCTGATGAGCACATCACATGGCAGTCACATTACAATATAGTCAACTTTTAACACATAACACAAACATGATAATATAGTCAGGTCAAGGCCAGAGCCAAGGCCCGATTTCCCAAGCAGGCAAATGGTAGACACTCAGACAATGCACCAGTCATCCTCAAGAACGGGAGAGCCACATTAATTTATCACACAGGAGACACTTTGAAGCTCTCCCCCGTTAGGAAGAACACAAGAAGATACACATGCATATACTAGGGCCTGGGAGCCAAGGTCAAGCAAAAACACACAGAACCACACACACCTCAAACGCACACACCTCATCGAGAGGAGGATACAGCATAAGACTGTATCACACAGGGACTCTGCACCTTCTTCTGAAGCAGACCTTCCACGGAGGCGAAGCCCTGGACGAACCATCAGCGCTGATTAGGGACTTAGACATATTCGATTTTTCACGCTTTATGACTCTGTATAACCGTTGCCACTTTACTTAATAAATCCAAGGTCCTCGTGCCGACAGACTTTATTACCTCTCCGTCTCATTTTATCTGAGGCCTGTTTCAGGTAGCTGGTTTAACATACTCTGAGTTTAATCCTGCGCTCTGAATTGGTTGACTCAGAGTTCTGGGTTGAAAAGCAACCCTGGGTTTTCAGTTTCAGAACAGGCGATCAGCGTTGGCTTAATCAACTCGGGGTGTGTTCACGCTGGGTTGAGGGCGTGCCTGTTGACTATAAAGAGCCAGCATCAATGGATCCCTGATAACATGATCAAACATGGACCAAAAGCGGAGATCCACTTACTTTTCCCCACGGAATTGGAAATTCTAATGAACGCCTATGCCGAGCAGTTACCCCTTTAAACAAAAAAAAAACAATACCGCCGCGGCAGCGAGAGCGCGAGAGATTGTTTGGCATGAAATAGCTGAACAAGTCAATGCCTGTGTAAAATAAATTAGTAAAATAAAATAAGAGGATAGTTTAATATCTTCCACTCATTCAATATGTATATTGTGTGTATGTGTGTGTGTCAATTTACGCAACCCCAAGTTGCCCCAAGAGGACTTGGCAGCAAATGAAGATGAAGTACAAAAATATAGTTCAAAAATGTAAACTAATGTTTAATTGAAATCAAATCAATTGTGCTGTTTTGCCTGCTCTACCTAATTTAACAGCTATTTTCAACATGTGATGGGCCTATATTTAAGCAGTAAATGTAAGTAGTACATTTCCCAGCCACCCCAACACTGCCAATAGTTAATAGGATTTAGAAATATTAGAAGGCTACACCTAGGCCAAATGCATTACATATATATATATATATATATATATATATATATATATATATATATATATATATATATATATATATACATGTCTTCAAAATAGTGCTTACTGAATTTTAGGGTAACATTTTCCTCCATGTTAGCAAATCGAAAAAAAGCAGAGGCCCGGAAGACTGGAGGGGGTCCACCTCTGCAGCCCTCACAGAGGCTGAGGGGATGGCCCTCAGCGAACAGAGTATGCGTCCTGTGGCTGAGGGCATCCCTGGGGGGAGCTCCTCTGACCCCCCCCCCCACCCTCCAGGATAGAAATGCCTTTATAAGAGGTTGGTTATTCAAAATAATTAAATATGTACACGCAACACAGCACGTTACAAATTAGATGGGGCAATATTCTGGCTCAAGTAATCATTTCACTGTCTAATCATCTTCTTCCAGTTACTGATGGCGTCATCGCCCTAGGCTACTTGAACCAGATGCCCTCACCAACCTTCATGCAATTGTAACAATTCAAAAGATGCAAAAGGATGCTTTGGAGATCCAAATTTTGGAACATAAGTTAAAGGTGGGTGAGGTGGAAACTGGGATACTGTTCCCTGCTCTAAAAACATACCCAATATGAATGACTTTGTGCTTTCAGGAAATAAAGAAATCCTCATAAAAAGTAGATTGTCTTTATTAGAACACGGGCTGTGGTGGGACGAGTTATTTTGTTGAACAGTTTACTCAAAGGGTTTTACTTCAGTGAACATTGCATACGATTATGCTGAGCATGTGCGTGTAGAGAAGAACAGCATCTGGTTAAAAGCAGTACCAGGGACTTTTCTGCCTTGCATTCTTAAAATGAGTTTCTTGACTTGCAGCAGTTATAGGTCCGTGGTTAGTCAGCTACTCTGATCATGGGAAAGCCACAACGTTAAAGTGACTGTAGTAGCCTGCAGAGCGGGTGGGATGCACGGGGCAGATCATTCTACTCATGCGTTAATTGCGTCAAAAAACTTAAACTTAAACTTCAAGCATGCCCCCGGTGCGTTTGACAGTTAACATGGGGGCTGAGAAGGTGGTCTAAATAAATGATGGATTGCGCTTAAAAAATATAGCGCTCATGAAGAAAATTATCAGGAAAATAAAGTATATCCAACCGGGGTCTTAATAATCGTTCCTCACGGAGATTCCTTCTGAGGATCGAAGCCTCTACGTACACAGGCTCTCGTAGAAAAGGACATGCCATTTCTAACACTTCCTTCTGTCGGAGAGCTGCCTTCAGCCTTATACACAACAAACTCAGAGTAGGTCTAACCACCTCCCGAGCAGGTTAGGTCCACGGCGTATGTTGCCGCAGCAACTAACTCTCGGTTGCGCTGAACCTGCTACTTGAAACGGAAAATCCAGAGTTTCCACTAACTCAGAGCGAACAAACTCGGGGTTACCTCAAAACCAGCTACCTGAAACAGGCCTCTGGTCCAGTAACTAGACAGACCGTTTTTCCCCTCAAGGGTGGATATACACAGCATGGTGGCCAGTGGTTACAGCCCGGCAGGATAAGACTTTGTAAAGCCATTCACCCAGAAGCCAGCACACACCAGAGCTAAGGAGTCCAACGGGGGAACGTGACCGCCCCTTCACCGTCTTTGTTTGTCAAGTGTTTGTCTAAACATATAAACCATAACTGAACGAGACAGCTACCGTTCACCACAACGCTTGGGCTATCCCCATAACAAGAGAGAGAAGGACCAGCGCTCACCAGGAACCCAGGTGAGTCACTACACACGTGCCCCGGAAGCTAGTTGCCTACCAGCTGTGGTTATACCACGTATGTGTCTCGACTCCTGCCTAGACAGAGAGACGGTTTTCCCTAGATACCAGTGGGGTCGTGACACTAGTAAGAAAAAGAAAATCGCGAAAAAATAATGTTCAGAATGACGTTCTGGTGAGCAGCAGCAGCGTTCAAAAGGCAACAGCGTCCACCAACTGTACGACTCCACGTATACAACACGTAAAAATAAAGAAAACTGGCGCACTTACAATAGCGAAAAGTGACTATATATAACTAGTAAACTTAGCTAAACTACTAAAGACCAAAAAAACAACAAAATGTTCAATGCAATCGTGAGAAATATTGAAAATACTGAATAAGAACAAGCCATACAGAGCGGCGTTAGACTCGCCAGCGTCCCCGTTACTAGGCAACGATCAAGTTGAAGTTTAGACTTCTTCTGTAACCTATTTTTGAAAGCAAAACACCAAGCTCAATGATTTAACGAGGCAGGGTTATTTTAAACAATTTATTAAATAAGTATTTGTGAGAGGTCATTCCTTCTCCTGAGTTTGCTTCCTATTTATGGGGTTGTACACTAGATGTACAACCCTACTGTCCCCAAGCATCACCCCCCCCCTCCCCATATGGATTTGGAGAATTGTAGCCACGTCCCAGTGGGGGAGGTATCATATATATGAAAGAGGGCATTCAATTACTACAATGATCAATTAGGAGGCCGAAGCCCTAAAGGAAGTGATGCAATAGGTGACTGGGTCGACAACATTTAAGTAAGCTTTACTTTGAGGTCTCTTATATATATCAAAATGGGGACTAGAAACTAACCTCTGTCTTATGTACATTTACTGTACTGTTGGAGGTCACGCCCCTTTTCCGGTCTTTTCGAGATAGCCATGGATTCTAAAATGTTTACACACATTTCCCGGGGCCCCTAGAACGACATATCCGAGATTTGGAGTTCTAGCCCTGAGAGAAAAAAAGTTTTCCCAAATGGACTGCTATTTGGACAAAGCCCCTCAGAAGTGTTACCTGCAAGACCTAATGGTTCAGAATGTGGTGGAAAAACAGTTTTTGAGATAGGAAGGTCCTACCGCCCTGAAATTTGAATACCTTATTCTAAGGCCTAACTGGGACCCCCGCACCGAAACTTGGCCCGGTCGGACCCCGAGGGCAGGAAGGGGTGGCCCTTCCTGCCCGAAACTTGGCCCAGTCGGACCCCAAGTGCAGGAAGGGGGGGCCTGGACTTTCATAATCCTCGCTCGGTGACTGTAAAGGATGTTTGGTCGGATGTTATGACGAAGAATCATAATGTGAATGGGAATATTCTATAAATGTCTTGATATCATCTTTCGTCTCAACACTTCTGCTGCAGCCGCTTAAAGTCTCACTCCGAGAACCTTAAAATATGAATCAATCCATTAGAAGTATGAAAATATCTTCCCGGTGGGGTAACGGGGCAAACAAGGTGTCCTTTGACATCTACGTTTCGAGGCGATTGCAACAGTGCCACACATGATCATATTTGAATATGTTTCGGGGTAGTAATTAGCTGTCGATTTTGGAGGCCTTTATCAATAATGACCAGCTATAGATTTGCTTTTTTTTTTTTTTTGACAAATTACATGTTATTTAGCATCTACACGTTAAGCTGAGTCCAATGAGATCAAGCTCGCCCTCTTGCTACACCGAGATCATGTCCTAGACCTAGGTGTACCATGTAAAATACATGTTACCCTTTTCTAGAGTGTCATGCTTGGTGTCATTGGACTCAGCTCAACGTGTAGATGCTAAATAACATGTCATTTGTCACAAATTTCTATCGGGAATTTCTAATGCTCATTATTGATTAAGGCCTCCAATTTCGACAGCTAATTACTACCATTACAACATGTTCGAATATGCTCATGTGTGGCACCGTTGCAATCGCCTGGAAGCGTAGATGTTGAAGGACACCTTGTTCGCCCTCTTACGCCACCGGGAAGATATTTACATGCTTCTGATTGACTAATGAATTGATTCAGCTATTCCCCCAGAAGTCTGGGGTCAAAAGGTCAAAAGGAGCCGGCACCACGCCGCTTATGAGACAAAAGTTAATGAGTATTTCTCTCATACATTTTTGTCATTATTAAAGAGAGGCCTGATTCTCAGATATGCAGGTTGGATGGCTACGGTGTAGGTCTGGGAATAACTTCAGGCCAAAATCTTGCAAGCGAGCCGCTGGGTGCAGGTGCAACAAGATGGAGCACTTGCTGAGTCATTTCCTGTAGGGCTGGAGCCACAGGTTGAAGCGTATGCGTCCTTTGAGACCCCCTTTGATATATAAGAGACCTCAAAGTAAAGCTTACTTAAATGTTGTCGACCCAGTCACCTATTGCATCACTTCCTTTAGGGCTTCGGCCTCCTAATTGATCATTGTAGTATATTTGAATGCCCTCTTTCATATATATGATACCTCCACCAGTATTTTTATTTATTTTCAGTTTTTTAGGAGGTGCTTCAAAGATGCTAATTTTTCTGCAATAATCCAAAATCAAATGGAAAAACCCGTTGGCTTTTTGTCAAGGGAACCCAGGGCGACGCTCACTTCCGGGTTGGCCAACATACATCATCCCTCCACCACTATACTGTAATAACACATGTTGAAGTTGAATGATAATGAATGAATTTATTCTTTATTCTGCCTTAGTATTTATTTATTTATTTAGCAGCGAAATGCAGTGTGTGTGTGTGTGTGTGTGTGTGTGTGTATAACACCCTATTTTACGTTGAAATGTGACGTAATCCAGTGTTCACGAAAACGTACACTGTCAACGTATGCTTTTGGCGACTGGGTTGGCTCTCAGATATACGTGTTTCTAACAAGATGATATCATTAAAAGTTACATAAAGTAATGGTTTAATAACACAAACGCAGGAAACACGTGAGTTGCTAGTTTAGCGAAAGCAGCGTCCCTAACAACCTGACGTCGTTGAAACATGCGAGCGAGCCGATAAAGTCTTCCTAATAACTATAAAACTAAAGATCAGACACAATCACTGACTGAAGAGTATGCAAGTAAAAAGTATATTTCTCGCTAGAAATGTTATTAGAAACACGTTTAACGGTGAATCGGTCCTAAAATATTGCATTTCCCATTCAGATAATAAAGATTAATAAAGATCATACACATTCACTGACTGAAGATTATTCAAGGAAAAAGTACATTTCTCGCTAGAAATGTCATTAGAAACACGTTTAATGGTGAATCTGTCCTAAAATATTGCATTTCCCATTCAGTTAATGCTGGGTTTTGCGTATCATATGCACGCGAAATGGACGTATCCGCCCTCCACAGTAGTTAATGCTGGGTTTTGCGTATCCAAACCGTGCGATCTGTATGCATATTGGTGAGACTGGGTTGATTATCACAGACAATTTTAAGTAGAAACGGGTGGCAAAAAGCTGTCATATTCTTAGTTATCACAGACAATTTTTAACAATAAATGTTCTGTACGGAGCTCCTTAAGGGACAATATGGAGAACGCTCCCGTACAGAACCTTAGATGGAAGTCGTGCTTAGTGACAAATCACGACAAATACTTCCAATTGATATGCATGAGTTTGAAAATTGTGCTTTTTGACACGAACATTTAGAAAATACGTGTACCTGATCACGTTTCAATAGATTAAATAACGTGACAGTGTCACCTATTTTCGTGAGCCCGGGATGCCTGTACCCCGGCCATTATCGCGCGATAATGGCCGGCGTTCTATACATTATCCCTTACATAACCAGCAATGACAATGGTTTTATACCCATGATTTAAACGGCATGCAAGCTGCTGGTTTCAGTAACATATCAGCCATGTTATTATAATTATGTGGAGACGAATGAAATATTGTTCGTCATAACTATCAAACCAAACATCCTTCACATTCGCCGAACGACGATTATGAAAGTAAAATGCACATTTCTCGCTAAAAATGTTTACATAAACACTTTTAATGGTGTAACTGTGCTAAAATATCATATTTTCCACCCAGAATAAAAAGTATGTCCGCCATTTTCACAGAAAGATATCCTAAAAACTATCCAATAGGAAAGATGCTCACAGCCTATATTAGAGACGTAGTGAGGCACCCCCCATGCCGTCGGCAGAAGACGCCGAAGGGTACCTTTCCCGTCACCGACCGACGGCAAAGGGTACCTTTCCCGTCAGTCACCGACGCTAAAGTGCCTTTGCCAACGGTCGGTATTTGACGTTCTCGGAGTGAGACTGTGTTGCTTAAACAGTTGCAATACCAGGCTTGGCCGCTGAGCACTGGTGGATTGAGTAGGGTCTGAGGTCAGAGCCCGTCTACGAAGAGCCTGGGCACTTCCTATACGCCCCATTGTACCGATCTTGGTTCCATTAGACATCCACTGGGGGTGATCGCGGGCGAGTCCAGATTGAATGGGAGTCTATGGGGCTAGACGGCAAAATATGTCTCTTTCACCTGCTTGTCGTAGAAATATCGCAAATTTTATTGTAGATTCCGCAAGTTCAATATAGATTATAGTTCAAAAGTTGAATGAATGAGTACTTATGTCCTTTCGATTTCTTACAGTTTGGGCCTTTGTTGGCCGTACACCAGGGGCGGACTGGCCATCGGGAGGTTCGGGAGATTTCCCGAACAGCCGGACGATTTCAGGCCGGCCGGCTGTAATTGTTTTAGATTTATTTTATTATTATTATTATTATTGTTTATTTTTTTATATTATATATTTATCTATATTTTTTGTTGTAAAATATGAAAAAAAAAATGAAAAAGTTAAGTAAGCCGTGATTTGGGGTGGCCTGCGGCCGGATATTTGCTTCCAGCGCGAAACGGAGCTCTTGCCTGACGGTGAAACGGGGCTGATGTATTACTGTCAATTTAGAGGGGGGAGCACCCCCACAGTGTATGGGGGCAAAGCGAGCGGCCAAAGCGAGCGGCCGAACGGCCCCTCCCAACTTGGACTGCTCCGCGGTCTGTAATTTCTGATTGGCTCAGCCTGACACACGGCCGGGTCCCTTACTTCTCGTTGATCTCGCTGAAGTTACACAGAAATACGAAAATGTCAAAAAGGAAAAAAGGTGGTGGAGAGGAAAAATAATTGGGTGGCGCTCAGAAGTTGAGGTTGAAAAGGAAAAAAATGTTAGAGCAAGACGCAGCCAAATGTGCTAGGAAGCAGAGCGAGCTCTACATCCAGATTATTTTGATGACAAGCTGTTTGTTTTCTCTAACTATGTAAATCCAACTATATAAATTAAAGGTCCCATGACATGCTATTTTATGTATTCTTTAATATAGGTATTAGTGGGCAACTAACACAGTATTCAAAGACGTTCCCGAAATTCAGCCGTGGTGCAGAGATGCAGCCACTCCGAGCCAGTCGCACATTGAGCTTCCCCCAAATGCGCTGTTTTGGTGTCTGTAGCTATAATGCAAATGAGGAGGAGCGAGGCGGGTCAAGGAGGAGGGTGGGGGTGTGGCCCTGAGCAGCTTGCAGCCACGGTACCATGCGCTCTGTTTACAGTGGATGTATCGCAATGGCGAGGCGCACACAGCCTTTAGCCGTGTTCTGTAAATATTCTAGAACACACGGGAGTCCTGGAGCTCTATATCTAAATATTATCATATAGCCTACATAGATATATCATATAATATATATTATCACGGCCAAAAGCTGTGTGAGCCGATATTATGAATCTCAAACGACCTCGTTTGACGTTCCTGGTTCTTCAACGTCCTCATCAAAGTGAAGTAGACTGAACCGCGACAAGGAGGAGAAAGGGATCGTTGCCGGTCTTAGGAACCTTCGCCTCCGGCGGTGTTCCCTCAGCGGGGCTCAAGCGGGAGACATTCGCCGCCAACAATCCCTTTCTCCTCCATGTCGTGGTTCATGTGTTTGAGGGAGTCAAAGCCAAAGTTCCTTCCCCCCAATTCATTCTCAACCTTGGCTGAGATAACCCCCAATACGAGTCTCGTTGTAGAAATACCAGAGACGAGAGTCCGATGAGGAAGTGTACAACACTTGCGTTACAGTCCTGGAGCTCTATATCTAAATAATATCATATAATACATAGAAATCGGTATCATTTAATACACATTATCACGGCCAAAAGCTGTGTGCGCCTCCAGACGATATTATTAATCACAAACGACTTTGTCGGGTTCTGCGACGTCTCTGGTTCTTCCACTTTCACATCAACCTGAAGTCGACTGAACCGCGCGCTGCCTGCTGCCGGCTGCCCGCTGCCGGGCGATGGTGCCTCGCGGCAACCGGCGGCAAGTCGCAGTTCATGTACTTCAGCGAGTCAAAGCCAAAGTTCCTTTCCCCAATTCCTTCTCAACCATGGCTGAGATAACCCCCAATACGAGTCTCGTTCTAGAAATACCAGAGACGAGAGTCCGACGTGTTATGCGCCATATAACACCAAAAGCAGAACGGTTATCCAAATAATAAGGAAGTGTACAACACTTGCGTTACAGTCCTGGAGCTCTATATCTAAATAATATCATATAATACATAGAAATCTATATAATTTAATACATATTATCACGGCCAAAAGCTGCGTGCGCCTCCAGACGATATTATGAATCACAAAAGACTTTGTCGGGTTCTGCAACGTCTCTGGTTCTTCCACTTTCAAATCAACCTGAAGTCGACTGAACCGCGCGCTGCCTGCTGCCGGCTGCCCGCTGCCGGGCGATGGTGCCTCGCGGCAACCGGCGGCATGTCGCAGTACATGTACTTCAGCGAGTCAAAGCCAAAGTTCCTTTCCCCCAATTCCTTCTCAACCATGGCTCAGATAACCCCCACAACAGTCTCGTTGTGGAAATACAAGACACGTCAAAGAACCGGCAAGAAACACTTGCGTTACAGTGTGTGTATTCACACACACACACAAACACACACACACACACACACACACACACACACACACACACACACACACACACACACACACACATGTGGCGCTCGCACGGTCGAGTCTCATTGGCGGGCCAACGTCTCTGGGCGGGCCAGGCAGAGTAAGGGGAGGAGCTGAGATTCTTGGTGACGTCATGAATACAGACATTCCAAATCAGCGCGCTTGAGCCTCCGTTTTTTCAAAGGTGAGCAGAACAGCTAGTGCTTGTTTTACACCAAACGCAAGTTTTAGCCACTGTGGGACCATAGGCAGGCTAGGGGAACTCATATTTACGTTAGAAAACCTCATAAATTTAGATTTTCATATGGGACCTTTAAGGAAAGTCTGTCTGTCTGTGTGTGTGTCCTAATTTTTGGGTCAACGGCTTGACCTATCACTCTGAAATGTTGCATAGCCCCTCAATATATATCTGGCCAGAGACTGACAGAACCATTTTTCTAATTTGTCAATGCAAACGTTGGTTAAAAAAAAGCTTGATTAGGGATTTATGTGAAGCAGTAACCAGCAGACAATGTGTATGTGTGTGACAATTTTTTTACACTAAAATAATTGTATCTTGCACTATTTAATAGTGCAAGATACACTAGTTAATTTTTGCGTACTGTATTTATATTTTCCTGCAGGCCCTTTTATTTTTTATATAGTTTGTATGGTGAAAGTACATGGGCATGAATGGAATTTCTTCCATTTCTTGTGTTCAATGTTCAATGTGTTATATAGATGGTAGGTACGGTATGACCACCTTAAATAATACAGTCAATGTCCCGCTCAATATCATTTCATCTGTCATTGTCCCTTTTTCGAAAAGAAATATACTTTAAAAATGAAATGCCTCGTAAATGTGCAATGATAAACTGCTCTAACAGTGGAAACGGATTGTCCGTCTTATCGTTTCCCAAGGACAGAAAAAGGTAACGTTCTTGCTTGCTCCTGTATGAATGGCCCTAAGCTACCTGAGGCTGCACCTGGTAGGGAAAGTTGCGCTGCAGCCCGGGTAAAATCGCAAATCGCTTATTCAAGTTGCGCGCCAGACATTCTCTAAAGTGTCGAGAGTCAAGCACTTAACTAACCTTAACCGATTGTTCCATACAAATTGTTTGTTAACGATTTAACAACTTCAACATCTGCTATTACAGTCGTTTCTTTTTTTTTGTAGGACTTGGGCTAATGAGCTTGCACAGAGGGAAAACCATCTACACCACTTGTCATTGATTTCTATGCATTCACTGATCTTTACAGATGGGTTTGTTTTAAGCCATTGAATATAATTGCTCTGCCCTGCAACACATTATAAGCTACACATGTTTGTTAAATGAGAAATATGGTCTCGGTTACATTGAAACAGTAACAGTTGTATAACAGAAATTATACAAACATTATACCAACATTGCAACAGGCAACTTTATTCAAACATCACACTAACAAGAACACAATAAGAACAGTAACTAATAGTAAATAATTTAAAAAAAAGAGAAATGATTTAACAACACTGAACATACAGAACAGAGGCAGGGAAAAAGGACAGAGGAAGAAGACTTGTCCGTTGTCACAGCATCAAGGTCCAACTGTAGAGATCAAGAAAGGAAGAGGCATGAGGAGGAGTACGACAGAACACTGCTCTCTAGGAAATTGTTTACTGATGTAAACTAAGTTGATGCAGTCTTAAAATTATGATTCTAATCCAGGTTTCCATTTCAGGAGAAAGAAATGGCTCATAATCGTTAAAAAAAAAAAAGCTTTATCATCGGCACTAGTGAGGATTAAAAAAACCACTCTTGTCAGCGCATTTCTTTTTTTTACAATAACTCACTAAAACTCTGTAACAAGTGTATTAAGCAAGAAAAAGCCTTACCTCCAACAGCGGCGTTATCGTTGGGGGAAAAGGGAAACTGAAAACTGCAGAAACTGCCGTAAAGCAGTACCTCTGACAGTATGACAATGTGTGACGTCATCGCTTTTTTTTAACGCCTTTTTAGAAAAGATACGTGACCTTGAAAAATGCAATATTCAGCTGAGTTTATTATCTTAGCCCCTCCTTTTGAACCCAACTTTCAAATTACTTGACAAAAAATTACATCCTGAGAAAAGTGGATTCTGAGGATAAAACCCATAGGCGGAGTACAACAGACGGAGTTCCATCACCATAGGCTCCCACTCATTCTGGACTCGCCTGCGAGCGCCCCGCGTGGACAGAGATTATTACTGCAACCAGTCCAGAAAACCGGAACTAACCAGCGAGTGTTATTCCTCATATTAGACATTCTCTGGTAGGGTCCAGCTGCAGCCCCGGAGAACCACACCCTGGCGTGAGAACAACCCTGGCGCGACGGAAGTACTCTGGCGTGATGGAAGTGATTTATTTTTTTAACTTTTTTTTACACACCGCTGAATTGGATACCAAAGATGAACCATGGAAGTAAATGTGACTGTCAATATGCTTAATATATCCTATTGAGTAATATTCATGTAAAAGTCGTGCCGTGGTTTATTTACTTTTTGCCAAATTCGAATATAATAATACTGCGCCCTTTTTGAAAAATTAGCCGCACTTCGTTCATGGAAGTAAGTGAGAGTTAACCTGTTCATAATAATTATTAATATATTGAGTAAAATTCATGTTAAAGCCGTGCTGTGGTTTATTTAGTGTCATCCGTAATTACCAATGTGATACTACAGCAACACGATTTAGCAAAACTGTCATGCGTTTTTTATTGTCTAACTTTTAAGGAATAAATCGTTTTTAGATGTTTTTCTAATATTATGTTCTACCTTCATGGTTCATGGACTTCCACCACAGGTATATGGGAACGACTGTGGGATCTTCATGATTATGGTATACTCAGTTGCAGACTTAAAATGTACTGAACACTAAGATATAACAACGCGTGTGAATGTTGTCACCAATTACATTTTTCCATCACAGTATGCTTGGTACCTTGCCATGGAGGCACCGTTTGACTTCACTGTTGTAAGTAGGCATTACATTAAATGAAGAAAGAGCTGGCAATTGAAAAGATACGTTTAAAAAAAGAATTGGATTTTTGACATATGTAAGGTTACAATATCGAAAAATTCATACTTGTATACATATTTTATCATCATTGTCAATTCTTGGAATATCCCCTTACTTTAGAAAGACATGCCAGTCATCAGAACATGGTGGTGCACAGTACTGCTTGAGAACTTCCACCTGGATGGGTATGTTTTTGTTTATTTCAAATATGAATATATACCTCAACCCCTAATATTAACAAAATATGTTTAATTCCTACAATCATTTCTCTTTATTTATACAGGCACGGCAGAAGGTTCCCACACTTCATGGAGGAGACCAAACAAATGGCGGCTGGACTACTTCCACCAGTCTTCAGACTGAAGCGAAAAAGAGAAGTGAATGACGTTTCCAGTGACAGAATACAAATAATATATTGTATAGGCTTAATATTGATTTGACTGTTTGATTCTTTTGACAGTGAGTTGGAGCTGATGGCAGTCAGCATGAAGAAGCTATATCTTTAAGCTTCAGTAGATTATTTGTGAAATAAATTGTGAGGAAACCTTGGTGTGGTTATTCTTCAATGTATATTTATATCAAATTATGATGATATACTTTGCAAAAAATTAAATTTGATTCTATTAGACATATTAAAACAATTACTTAATTCTAATTACTTAATTCTGATGGTCAATTACTTAATGAGTAAAATGTATAACACACAATTCCATTAAATAATTGTCTACACACTAAATGTGTAGACTGTGGCTCTTCCGTCCAGCCACAGTACTTCCGTCCCGCCAGGGTGTTCTGTCATGCCAGGGTGTTGTTCTCGGGGCTTCAGCTGGATACAATAGAGTGGCGAAGTCACGCCCCTTCCGGTAGAGCTCATGGGACCTATGAGATCGAAAAATATGAATGGGTGTCAATGGAGAGAAAATAATTATTTTCTGGTCCCAGTCTTTATATGCCCTGGATTACACATATGTTGTTTGTGGATTTAAATGATAATTTTTCATGCAAAGAAAACTAAAAATTTTCATGAAGAAGTTTGATAATTTTAGGTTTTATGCGAGGCCGCTTTTGCCGCTTTCACACCAAAAAGAACCGAGAGCCAGTTCCGGGTTGGTGCTAGGGCCAGTTCCAAACTGGTTCCAGCCTTACCCCAGTTAAGAACCGGTTGGTTTCACACCGGCCAGAGCCAGCCATGGAGCTGGCGTGAGCAACGTCATGACGTCACTGCAAACGTCTCCGCTAGTGAGCTTGGACAGAAGCATACGGCCGACATCTTTCTTTATTCTGGGTGGAAATAGTAACATAGTTACGCCATTAAATGCGTTTATGGAAACATTTTTAGCGAGAAATGTGCATTTTACTTTCATAATGTTCGCTCGGTGAATGTGAAGGATGTTTGGTTTGATAGTTATGACGAAGAGGGAACGGTCCGTTCACTTGCATGGACATGGACTCATCTGGCTGCGTTGGCGCGTTGACGCGTTGAACCACCACACAATGATCAAGCGTCAGGTTAGGCGCGCAGAAGAACCCTCGCGCCAGTTTCAAACACAACAACAACAATTTCGTCTTCGATTCAATCCGTGTATGGTTCGTTCTTTGAATATTCCGATTTAAAACAAAATCAGAAAAAACAAAAAAGAACCATACACGGATTCACGTCCATTGTTTACTTCGGTGTTTTAAAAAATGCCGGTCTTCGTTGGTCTTCCTGTTTATGAAGGTACGGATAACTCCGCCCCCTGCCCCCGGCGTAAAAGCGGTTCTAGTTCTAGCCCAGCTCTAAATCGGGGCCAGAGTTGAACCGGTTTTTAGGGGCCGGAGCCGGATCTTTGGCGGTGGGAAACCAAAGCCCTGGCCCTAGCTCCGAACTGGCCCGGAACCGGCCCCGATTTTGCAGCGGTGTGAAAGGGGCATCTGTGAACTACAGCTCTTCGCTGCTCTCGACGCATATGAGGTTTTTGTTATGTGCCATCTCTGTGCCGAGTTCCAAGTGCGGGTGTGGTGACGTATATCATATGCGTCGAGAGCAGCGAAGAGCTGTAGTTCACAAAGCGGCCTCACATAAAACCTAAAATTATCAAACTTCTTCAGGAAAACGTTTAGTTTTCTTTGCATGAAAAATTATCATTTAAATCCACAAACAACATATGTGTAATCCAGGGCATATAAAGACTGGGACCAGAAAACAATTATTTTCTCTCCATATTTAGTTATAGAGCTCCAGGACTCCCGTGTGTTCTAGAATATTTACAGAACATGGCTAAAGGCTGTGCGCGCCTCGCCATTGCAATACATCCACAACAACGCATGGTACCGTGGCTGCAAGCTGCTCAGGGCCACACCCCCACCCTCCTCCTTGACCCGCCTTGCTCCTCCTCATTTGCATTATAGCTACAGACACCAAAACAGCGCATTTGGGAGAAGCTCAATGTGCGACTGGCTCTGTAACTCTGTGGCTGTAACTCTGCACCACGGCTGAATTTCGGGAACGTCTTTGAATACTGTGTTAGTTGCCCACTAATACCTATATTAAAGAATACACAAAATAGCATGTCATGGGACCTTTAAAGGCCCACTATGCAGGAACGGCCATTTCTTCGCTGTTTTCTTGGTTTGCGCACACACTTTTCTCTACACAGCACCCCCTACAGCTTCGTAGTAGATATTTTACAACACTGTCGTAACAACTCGTTGACGCCCCTTCCCCATGCACTTCAACGCTAGCCATGTGCATTTGTTTTCAAAGAATCCGGCGAATGCGTGAGGCCATGTCCGAAGTAGATGTTCATAAAGTGTAGACAAGGTTATACATTTTTTAAATGGTGTATTTGTATTGCAATAAACATAAATCCATCCTTTTTTATAGTTGACGGGGAGAATTTATATCCTAGATTATAATTGTTTTATCTTTGGTTGAACAGAACAATCCGTGTAAGAGTGTTGGCGAACATAATAATCTAAATAAACAAGAACATGGATTCGGGGATTCAGCCTGTATCTGGGGAATGAGACAGACGAACAGCAAAACAGCCATGGAAACAAAGGTGTTAGAAACATACAGGGCTCACAACAAAACAGTTGAGAAAACACATTTTTACAGGGCTCACAACAAAATGGTCGAGTAAACACATTTTTACAGAGACTATCAACATCAAGAATACCACGAAGATAAAGTTCCCCCAAGGGTACTTCAATCTCAAAAGCAACAAGGCCAAGTCGGCGTCTGATTTTCCGTCTTCTTTTCTTTCAGTTCATGCTATTCCTGAAAAGCTCGCCCAACGTTTACTCGTATCTGGCCTATCTGTCGGTCAGTCTCCCTTTTCTCTTCTTCTGTTCCTCCGACATTGGGTTTCTCTGTCTCTTTTTACTCGGCTGATCTATGATGAATGTAACAATCCCTTACTACGTGTTTGGGGGTCTGTGCCGTAAAGCTATTCGTTACTACGCAAGACCCGGGACTCCCGCGAGAGTGGGCGGCGGGTCGCCGGCAGAAACTTGCATGTTCCCTTTCTCCGATGTGCTAAATGTATAAAAGAACCATCGCAATGACTCTTAACCTGTTATATTAAGGTAAATCAAGCCAAAAAAGTTGCATCGTTTCCCTTTCACTCGTGTCTGGTCTCTTTTCTGGTCAAACTTCTTTTTATTCTTCTTTTGTTCCACCGACAGTCGCCTCTTGGGTCCCTTATCAGTAGATTGATCCATGATGAATGCAACAATTGCCTCGCAACTGGCTGTTTATATCTAGCCGGTGCCATGTTTGGGGGGATGTCTGTGCCGTAAAGCATTTTCGAAACTACAATCTGACTACATTTTTGAGGCGCGATTGGATACTTCCGCTGCGTCACATCCGGATTGTGTTGGTCCGAACAGAGCAAGTTGCATATTCGCTTTTTCCTTGGAGAAGCGACTTGGGGCAATGAAACACCCGCCAAACGACCCAGAAATGGTTGTAGAACGATCAGAACGACTCTCAACCTGCATAATTAAGGTTATTTTGGCAAAAATTGTAACATCATTGTTCTCAGCCACTCCCTCTGTTCGCTGATTGGATGCGCAAAATTTGGACGGAGAAAACGATAGTTATGTTATTATAACTCTAGTTCTATGATTGTAGGCGTAGCCGTCTAGGCTTCGCCTTATGGGCTTGTCCCGTGCGCCCGCCTGCGCATGCTGAAAATTCAAACAATGCACCAATCAGCGTGGGCACCGCCCACATTTCCTCACGGTATCGTGTCTATATAACGCTGTGTATACCGTCGCTCATCCTCCACGCTTTTCTTTCAGCATTTGGAGGGTGCAGCAGGTGCGAAACTAGACGGCTACGCCTACAATCATAGAACTCGAGTTATAATAACATAACTATTGTTCTATTTCATGTAGGCTACGCCGTCTAAGCTTCGCCTTATAGGCTAAGGTGAAGCTGCGAGCGGAGCCCGATCAATGTAATCCTGCTGGCCCCCAGTCAAAACGACCTAAGTCACCAGAGCACATTAAGACTCAAAAAAGCCAAGGAAGTGTAAAACACAACAGCTTAATAAAGAACAAATTCCTCCTAGATCAAGCACGGCAATGATCAAGGGAGAAAAAAGAGAGTCTGTAAAGACTCCGGCTCTGATCCGTGCTTCATCGAACCCATGAAAAGGAAAAGAAAAACCAGAGCAACACGGTTTCCATTAGGTCCGCTACCACCGGGGGCGGAGCTACGGATTCCGGCTCTCCAATAAGGGGTCTCTCTCGGGCGTTTCTGATTTGAAAGAAACGGAGTGCCACACTGGCAAACAAAACCACCTGACAATTGGCGAGCGTAATTGGCGGAGAGTAAGACTGGTAATCAAGTCCAACTCGCCAGCCGGCGAGAGGAAATCCAACCACGCCGCTTTAAAGAACATGTCTATATTCTCAAGCCGTAAAAGGGGTCCCGGACTCCAGCACAGAGTTGCCGAGTGAGCCCCTGGACATGTCTAACATGTAAAAACTGACAAAGGGGCCGGGGGAAGACCAAGACACAGCCGCGCAGATGTCTTCCACCGAAACGCCCTTGAGTAGAGCCGTTGAAGCGGCCACGCTCCGTGTGGAGTGAGCTTTAACGCCCAACGGTGGCGCCAAGCCCTGCCGAGAGTAGGCTAAGCAAACACCCTCACATACCCAGCGAGAAAACCACTGCTTAGAGAGAGTGCGGCCCCTGCTAGCGTCGCTATAACACACAAACAACTGTTGTGTGGAGTGGAACGCGGCCGAGCGATTCACGTACATAGCCAATGCCCGAACCGGGCACAGGAGATGCAACTCCGCCTCCGCCTCACTAGAATGAGGCGGGGGTTGAAAAGCCTTAAGCACAATATACCTCGACCGAAAATAACTATTAATGTTCTTCGGGAGGAACGTAGGATTAGGTCTGAGCAACGCGAAGGAGCTGTCCTCGTTTAGCAACAAGCAACTCGGGCTGACAGACAGAGCGGTTAGCTCACCGGCCCGCTTGGCAGAAACAAAGGCCAACAAGAGCGCCGTCTTAAAGGACAAGGCATCCAAAGGGGCCTGAGAAAGAGGCTCGAAAGGATCCCTGGACAATCCGCGCAACACGGTGGGGAGATCCCAGCGTGGTGTAAGCACGCGTGAAACAGGCCTAACCCGTCTAGCCCCACGCAAGAATCTCTTGACCAGTGGATGGCTGAAGATCGGTCCACCATCACAGCCTGCATGGCCAGCCGAAACGGCTGCCGCACAGACCTTGATAGTGGAGAAGGCCAAACCTTTTTCCAATAAGTTTTGCAGAAAGGAAAGCACGCTTCCCACCTCGCATTGAGATGGGACAGCGTGGTTCCTCTCACACAATTAGAGAAGGCGCACCACTTCGCCGCATAGAGGGAAGAAGTAGAAGGCGCACGAGCACTCTGAATAGTGTTGATAACCGTCTCAGGCAAACCTTTGCCCTGCAGGATCAACCTCTCAGGAGCCAAACCAACAGCCGTCCCGAGACATCGGGCGGGTGGTGCACCGTCCCGTTGGCCTGTGAAAGCGCATCCGGCCTGAACGGTACTGGCCACGGCGCCGACCGCGAGAGCGCGGCCAGCTCTGGAAACTACAGAGCTGAACGGTTCTCCGGGGCCAATAATATCAGCGACAGTCTCTCCTGTCTGACCCGTTCCAGAAGAGGAAGAATCAGCTGGAGCGGGGGAAACGCATACAAGAGAGCCCGCGGCCAAGGTGTGTGAGCCAACGCATCTTCCCCCAACGGGGGAAGATCCCGAGGGCTGAGGGAGAACCAACACCTGCAATGCGTGTTCTCCCTGGACACGAAGAGGTCCACCTGCGCTGTCCCGAACCTCTGCCAGATCAGTCTGACAATGTCGGGATGTAACCGCCACTCGTCTCGGCGGGGACCGCCTCGAGACATGAGGTCCGCCCCAAAGTTCTGGGCGCCCGCGATATGCAGGGCTCTCAGACTGAGGAGATACTGATGAGCCCAAAGCCAGAGCTCGACCGTCTTTCGGTGGAGAGCAGGGGAGCGGACTCCCCCCTGTCTGTTGATGTACGCCGCCGCCGACACACTGTCTGTCCTGATCAGAACGTGGCGGCCGCGCACCAGGTGAAAGAAATGCAACAGCACTTTCCTCACAGCGTCGAGCTCCAACACATTTATGTGTGCTGTAGGGGGCGTGCGCCACTCGTCTCCGAGTGGCGAGTGAGAGAGGCACGTTCCACCCCAACCCGTCAACGAGGCGTCCGTGAAGACCACTACGTAGGACGCCACCCTGCCCAGGGGAACACCCCTGAGAAGGGCGGAGGGTCTTTTCCAATATTCCAGGTCTGGCGACACCGACCGGGGAACGAGGAGCACCCTTAGCTTGTGTCGCCTGGGGTCCAACCGTTGGCGAGCAAACCACCGCTGGAGTCTGCGCATAAAAAGCAGACCCAGGGGGACCAAGGGGTGGGCAGCTGCCATCAGCCCTAACAGGCGCATGGTGGACAGCGCGGTCACGCTTCTGCGAACGCGAAAACGGGATAGCGCCGACAGGATGGCGTCTCGCTGAGGAGGCGAAAGCATCGCAGTCATGGTGGCTGAGTCTAGGCAAAGCCCGAAGTAGACTGTCTGCCGGCTGGGGAGCGGGGAGCTCTTCTCCCAATTGATGGCAAAGGAAGGAGAGATGGTTTATCACCAACATGGTGTCCCTTCTCGCGGTCTCTTCTGAGTTGCTCAGAATAAGCAGGTCGTCTAGGTAGAAGAGAATCCTCTTTC
Source organism: Gadus morhua (assembly GCF_902167405.1). NCBI lineage: Eukaryota > Metazoa > Chordata > Actinopteri > Gadiformes > Gadidae > Gadus > Gadus morhua. The sequence goes on along the minus strand of NC_044055.1, from coordinate 25,878,902 downwards.
CCTGACGCCTGAGCGGTTCCAACGCCGTCTCCACACACTTCGAGAAGGTGCACGGAGCCAGGGAGTAGCCGAACGGCAGACAGAAACTTCCTGTGCGCCTGCCGAACAGGGACGTGGAAGTAAGCATCCTTGAGATCCAGGGATGTGAACCAATCGCCCTCTCTCACACACCGGAACAACGCTCCGACAGTGAGCATTCTGAACTTCCTCGTGGCAACGAATCTGTTGAACACGCGAAGATCCAGAATAGGTCTCTTTCCCCCTGACTTCTTGGAAACCAGGAAGTAGCAGGAATAAAACCCTAGGTGAGACTCGTGGGGAGGAACGACAGTGATGGCCCCCTTCACCAAGATACGTGCCACCTCTGCTGCCAGAGCCGTGCTCGCAGCCGGGTCCCGTAGCGTGGTCTCCACCAACCCCATAAAGGGTGGGGGACGACGCTTGAACTGTATGGGATGGCCCCATCTCAGCGTGGTGTCCAACCACGATGGCAGAACGCACCGCTCTTGCCAACACGCATAGCGGTCGGAGAGAGGGCGAGCCAACAGCTGAGGAAGACTGTCCAGGAATAACCCGTATTCCTCGGCCCCTACCGCCTCCACACTGCGTGTGAACCAAGGGGGGCTTCCCATGAAAGGGAGGAGGCTCAGCGAGCGTAGGAGATGTACCAGAACCAGCCGCTGTAAAAACAACGAGCTGTCTAGACTTGCGCTCGTGCCCGCTGAACAGGGAGCGAGCCGTCCGGCCGCCGCACCTGTGCGCATGCGCTGTCCGCAGGCTGTAGCCACAGCGCGCGGACCCGTCTCCTCACCTCCCACAAACTGTTGAAGGGAGGTAGAGGGGATAATGTGGGGAAACAGGAGACCGGTACAAGCGGCCGTATCCACGGGCTCGTGCAACGAGTCTCTGATCCGTCCACGAGGCTCCAAGGGACGCCGCTTCTTAGAAGCAGGTGAGCCAGAGCCACCCTACAGCCACCGGGCTGAGGGGGGGAAAGAGGCAACATGGAGGAACGCACCACAAGCGTAGGACGCAGGTGGCCTAAGGAATATCGCTCTTTAGGTACCATGTACTGCCATTCGGCCGAACGGTCTTTACTTTTTTCTTTATTGTTTGGGAAGGAAAAAGTAGGAGCAAGCTTCCGGAACTTCCCGGTCCGTGGCGCTGCTCTACCCGTCTGCGGCGGCGGCGGCTGTGGCTGCTGCTGCTGCGGCACCGGGGCTGGAGTCGGTGCTTCCTCCCGGCCTGCTGGTGGGAGGAGCCCGTGAGAATCGCCCCGAACCGGGAACGATTCTCACGGACAGACTACTGGTGCACGAGAACCTCGGAGAACCGGGGACCAAATAGGCCATCCGGCGCTAATGGACCCTGGACCAGGCTGGCCCGCTCCCGTTCCGGGACCGCAGTGTGGGAGAGCCATATGACCCTCTGTATCATGGTTGCCCACGCCATATGCCGGCCGGCCGAAACGGCTATCGGCTGGCATAGCTGGAGGATGGCGCTGGAAAAGCGGGAAACCGCCAGCCATCTCGCGGCTTCCTCCGGGCCGTAGGCCTCCCTGTCAGCCGACAAGGAGACCATGGCGGAGGAGAGCCGGGCGATGTTTTTGACCGCCGCCGCGGATTGAGAGGCACAAACGAACACCCTGTCCGTACAATCTGCTTCTGGAGGCGGTCGGGGGGCAGCGGCTTTTCGTTAGGGCGCCATCCGGCGCCCGGACAGAGAAGCGCTGCCAGGGGAGGCTCCAGGCGAGGGATCCCCCTCGCCTGAGTATCGGCCCACCCCTCCACGTTGGTGAAATCCGTGTAAGATTTCACCGGGGCCTTCAGGGTCGAAGGGTCCCCACCGGCAGCAGTGAACAAGTGCTGCACAGGCGGGAACAAGGGGCACTGGGTAACCCGTCGGGAAGAAGATGGGGTGCGAAAGCACTCGCCCTGCATATCGTCAGATACGGGGGCGAGAAGCGGGGCCGGCATCGGAATCCCGTTGATGGCCGCCGCCTCACCCATGATCTCCCTGAAGAGATCGGCCATCCGGCGCGGTCTCATGCGTTGCACGGCGGTGGCGGTTGTAACCCGGGAGCGGGAAAAACCGGACGCCGAGTCGCCGTCCATGGAGGCGGCGGCGTCGTCGGCGTCGATGACGCCATCGTCGTAGTCAGGGCTGGCCCTGAACAGATCGATGGCGTCTGCCAGGTCCACCGCAGGGGAGAAGAAGAGATGCTTGGAGAGGATCCCCTCTTAGGCAGCTCCCGGCAGGCAACACAGGAGACGGAGGGCGCCATAGCAGCCGCGGCGTGGTCGGCACCGAAGCACCGAAAACACGCCACGTGCCCGTCACCCGGTGCCAGGGAGGCGGGACAGGAGGCGCATAGGAGTCCTGAGAAGGACCTAGCCCCAGGAGCGCTCTCAGGTGGCCCTGAAAAGGGCCGTTTGTCCGCGGCCTCGCCCGAGCCGCTGCCACCGGCTTGGGAGATCCGTTTTCAGTCATCTTCTTCTTCTAGTAGTCTCAATTCTTAGCTGATAGCACAAGTGCTGAAAGAAAAGGGAGGATGAGCGACGGTATACAACGCGTTATATAGACACGATACCGTGGGGAAATGTGGGCGGTGCCCACGCTGATTGGTCCATAGTTTGAATTTTCACGGGACAAGCCCATAAGGCAAAGCCTAGACGGCGTAGCCTACATGAAATAGAACCTGCGTATATACCAATAGGTCCATGGAATATACCGCAAACCCAGACGTAGTACTGAAGGGGATGAAAATTGAGTAGAAATACGTCTGAGCAGCAATTTAATCAATACCATCGTCCAAGGGTTAGGTTTCCCAACTTCAGTATTTTGATATCAGGAATATTAATAGTTTTCTATTGACATTTGATTGTTTTCAGCGTGATACTATGGTGTCTATTGTTCACTAAATTTTCTGATGTAAACATTGCTTTTACTGCACTAGAAACAATGTCATTGTTATCTATAAATACAAATAATTTCTAATAGTGTTCTGAAAGAACAAGCAAAGCAGGAATAATGCAGAGTACAGGAAAGCACAAGTGAGGGACATAGAGGCTACATTTGTTCATCCATAAATCCATAAAATACAGTTCTGTTGATGCACTGGAATATAAAAATATATAACCCACACCAAACAGTAGCAAAATATATTGTTTTGACCTCCACATCCCCTTTGACTATAAAACTATATTTCATATAAATAACAAACCCGCCCTCTCCTCAGCTCCTCCGCCAAGTCTTTTTTTGCCTGATTGACTGTTCTCCACCAAGTATGCGGGTAATCGTCTATTGAGAGCCTATTTCCTTATCAGCGTCAGCCACACTGTCTGAAGGCCTTATCACAAGGAGCCAGATCATCGCGCAGACCCTCAGTCTGCAGCGCAGGGGCCCGGGAAAAAAAGACATTGGGGAGTTGGCTGCCAAACGATAGGCTCTGAGCTCTTTATCCCCTTAAAGCCAATTCACACTGTGGATGTTTGAATATTTCAGCTCAACCCCTGCCCTCAACAAACCCCCACCACCACAAGTCAACGCACACACACACCCGCCCCCTGCCTCTGTCCCTCTCTTCTTTTCACACTCTCTCCCCACAGTGCAGCCGTTTGTTTATCTGTTCCAAGCCTTGATCGACTCAGAGGCTGGACGTCTTGGGTGGGTGGGGGTGTGCAGGTGCAGAAGAGAAGGAGGAGGGGGAGAAGAAGGAGGAGGGGGTCAACTTCCATTGTGGTGCTGGACAGCACCCTCTCTCCTCTGGAGCACCCTCTGAGGGGACTCATGGGGCGACTGGCGGAGGCCAACAGACAACTGCACACACTAATCTGATTATGCAAATGACTACTTCAAAAAGCAACATGGTGTAACCCTTTATTCCACGGTGAAAAGAGAGGGCGAGAGAGGGAGGGCCAGGGGAATGAGAGAGAGAGGGAGAGAGGGAGAGAGAGAGGGAGAGGGAGAGAGAGAGAGAGAGAGAGAGAGAGAGAGAGAGAGAGAGAGAGAGAGAGAGAGAGAGAGAGAGAGAGTGTTCTACACAATGTGTTAATTTCCTCATGGTGTGCAGAATAAACCTGAGGCATACACAGTGACATGTTGATTGTCAGATCGCAATATTATCCCAAGGAATAGTTACAATCCTATTTTTACTTCCTACTTATTTATTTCTAATAGTTAAAGGGGAGTGTTAGCAGAGTCACACTCTCACGGCGGTATATAATAATATAATAATAATAATGCTAATACATTTCTCTCTTTAGCCGTACTGGCGTTTATTTGTGAAACGCGAACAGACGCACGCTCTCCTAGAGCCAAGTGCAGAGAGAGGGAAATGTCTGTGACATTCCCTTATATGGTCACAGACAAGGCGCAACAGCGCCTCCTTTTGGTTCTGAACTTGTAACTACAGTTACATGCAATCATACATATATCATACATATATCAACAGTGTGGACCAGGGGCCTCATGTACTAAGGTTGCGTACGCACAAAAACGTGGCGTACGTCCTTTTCCACGCTCACGTTCAGATGTACAAAACGTGAAATGACCGTAAAAATGTGCGGTCCCCACGCCAGCTCCAGAGCTGTCGTACGCACGTTTCTACAGCTATTGTTCCTTTGGCGACACTTAGAGGTGACGCTGGGAAACTGGGAAAAAAGGTGAAAACAATGACTGAGTGATTTGCACATCAGAGACACACTAATGAACAATTAACACACCTTGCAATTATATGGGTGGCTATAAAAGCATGCGCAATGGATGAAGAAAATTGTTTTAAAAATGGCTGCGTTAGCGTTGTTAGAGGACATCGCAAATGGTAAAATCCGAAGGGCGCTGGAGACGGCGGGGCCGACGGAGGAGACGCCGGGGCCGACGGAGGAGACGCCGGGGCCGACGGAGCAATCCGTGCCCTCTCCTTGCTTGTCTATTCAAAAATAAAAAATTTAAGTTAATAAACACGAGTCAAAGTCTTTAATATCCTGGCATCTTTACGCACGACGTATGTGTATTGCAAGCAGCCAATTGTATGACCAGTATAATTACAGCATTTATGACTTCAGCATATTTACCTTGGTGTCCCCTTCATGGGCTCCCACCACTCCGGTGAGAGCCGTGTCACCGATCAAAGCGGCCACTCTCAAATCGAAGGGGGAGAGTTCCCCCACTCCCGTCCCCCCACCTGTTGCGGTCACGCTTCGGCGGTGGGCAGAAACCCTCCGCTTCACCTCCACCTTGAGGTCTGACCACTTTTTTTTAATTTCAGAGTGTGTGCGCTGCTGAGACCCCACTGCATTGATGGCCTCGCAAACACACTCCCACTCACTCCTCTTTTGTTTTGCATTTATCCCTGTTGACAGGGTTCCAATAGCATATGCTTGCGCATTTCTACCCCGTGGAGCAAAATCTCGAGCTCAGACTCCGTGAAGTTTCGTTTTTTGCCTCTGTTCATGGTGCCAGGTGATCGGATTAAGAGGTGAATCTCAGGTCCAGGCCTATTTAAATGAAATTGCATATTTAAATGAGGGCGTGGACAGGGAGGAGTTTGGCACCTCGGCATGTGCGCTCAATTCCACGTTGATCGAGATGTACAAAAGAAACGTGCTTGGATCCATGCGTTCGCACACTTTGATACATCTGAATTTATTTGTGCGTAAGACAGTTTCTGGGTTTTGGCGTACGCCAAGTTTCAGTATGAAATCCACGCAAGTCTTAGTACATGAGGCCCCAGGGGTCTCATTTATAACCGTTGCGTACGCACAATACGGGGCTTAAATTGGCGTACGTGACTTTCCACGCCAAGGTTGTGATCTATAAAAAACTAACTTGACGGGAGAATGTGCGCAGACCTATGCAAACTCTGACCCATGCGTACGCATGGTTTGGAGGAAAAGGAGAATTGGCGACACAGACGGTGTGGTGGTGAACTGAAGTCAGACAGAAGAATTGTAGAGTGAGAAGAACGATTATGTTTTATCATCGCCCTTCATAAATTTAATTTCAACCCATATCATGTGTTAAATCTATGTAATCAGAATAATTTAAGTCAACTGCGTTATTTCTCAGTTATAGGCTAACTCCAGAAACATCTCCTTAGAATAGAAATGAAAGAAAAAGAATGTGTGGCAGTAAAGTGATCATTCCATAGACCAAAATCTTTCCATATAACTAATTTAATTTAGGAGGATAGTCATTGCACAGCTGTAACCAAGTATTCTCATTATAGCCTAGTTATATCCTAGTTTTTCATATCTATACATTGTATCCTATTTTCATATTTCATGTGGCATCTGTATTTTTATGTAGGCTAAAGCATCTGTAATTTAAATTGAGCTTATATCTTCTTTTTACAATTTACCTTTTGCTGAGGTGGTCGCTGTATTACTGTATAGGCTGTCTGTATTTGTGTAAGAGTTATTTGTATTGTGTAACCTGCTGGATTATGAAAGTTAGTTTGGGGTCAATAAAGTCTGTCTGTCTGTCTGTCTGTCTGTCTGTCTGTCTGTCTGTCTGTCTGTCTGTCTGAAAATAACGTGAAAAATGTATGCACGGTGCGTTCAGGATTAGGACTGATAGCATATGTCAGCCTAGGCCTAATCAATCGTGTTTTAACATTTGAAGCATTCAGTCTATTCTTTTCGTAGGCTACTCTGCTGTTGGCCTTGATGGGGAGATATTTTTTTGCTGCCATGCACAAGTAGTTTAATCCATAGGCGTCGATTACGGGGGGCACTATTTGAAATACGAATTTTGTCCCCACCACTTTAAAAATGTGCAAACCAATTGCGACTGAAAAAATCCCCCCATACTCCGTTGGAACACACAAGACCGGAACCCATAGCAACGGCGGTAAACAAACCCCGACTCCCGAGAAGCCCAATCCCTATGAGCTCCCCGCGCTACGGCCATCCGAAGGCGCACAGAGCTTTTGGCCGTGATATTATATATACAATTATATTATATTATATACTATTATATATAGAGCTCCGAGAGTCGCAAACGGCAACAATCACTTTCTCCTCCATGCTGCAGTTCACCCGGACTGCACTGCACTGAGTTTGACGGTTGAAGGCTGATTGGCTGTTACGTTACACATGTCACACAGTGGCCACGCTGTTGAACGCTGATTGGCGTTCATCACGCGAAATTCGTGTCAAAGTTGAAATATTTCAACTCGAGCGAATTTGTCGCGCCACAAATCCTCGTGAACACGCTCGCCTGTGCACGGCGAAAGTGTGGCGCGACAAATCAAAAAAATCGCCCGATACGCGTCTATACGTTCACTTTCTATGGGATCTTGTCGCCCCGTTGCGTTTGGTGTGAACGCACTGGAGAAGTTTCAAGACAGAAAGCCAAAATTGACATTTTTATTCAGAAAATAGCCGGTCCTTTTGCTTCCTATAAAAAGCATGTTTGTGACACTGGATAACGATATGGATACATCATCTAGCCTGCATGTGGAGGGCCACATAAGGTAAGAAATTGGTTTACGTAAACTTTGCTGCTGGTTCTGTTTGCTCGTGATGACCTGGCCAAAGGTTACCCACGGTCCTAAGTGATTGTGATCTGATTCTGGTTGGTGCTCCAGCTAGTATGCATTGTATATATAGATTGCAGCTAGTAGCAGCTACACACGGTGTGATTGCTATGCCAATGTGGTTATAGTTGTTTTGTCTGATTGAGATATGTGACGACTTGGAGCCTGGTAGGCCTATCCTGACATAAATAAGTTCTCGCATAACCTGTGTGATTATCCTAAACTGTAGGGGATTTTATTTGCGGGCAATTTGCTTATGACGTTGTAACGATTGGTCCTTCGCAAGTGTTTACTGGTGGTCAGGATTTGGCAGATGCAATTCTCTGGGCGCTTGTTTTTTTCTTATTTTTTTAATGCAGCATAACCAGCAGCCCTTGCTCGTCTTCAAAAGGCTGATGCTCAGTACCTCGTTTCATTTCGTACCCCCTTTACAGTCTGCCATTGTCTCTCGCCGTCCACAATTACACTGACGTGTCTCTAAAAGTCAAAGAAAACCAGTATAAACATAAAAGCTGTTTTCAACAAAAAAACATGGCAGGGTTTCGGTTTTCTATTTTTCAGCTGCTTTGTATGAGATGGCTTGTGCATATATAGGCTACACAATGTAATTAGACTAAAATAATATTGATTTCTGTGGTCTCTTATGAACATTTCAAGACCCAACATGAAGTATCAACTCATTGCTAAGGATATCCCAAACGACGATAATGTAAGAATGAAGAATTAGATTTAGTGTTGATGTGTGTGTGACAGACATGTTTATTGGACATTTATGGAAATATGGAACAAATCGCGTCCCGTATTGGTTCAATACGGGACGCAACATTTAATTTCCAAATAAAGGACGATTCCGTATTTACGGGACGGGTGGCAACCCTACCTAAGACACTAGGATATATTTGATCTATATTCACTAAACATATTTATTCCACCGAATGGTTGACATTGATTGACATTCCTGAGATAAGCTTTCAAACGGTGTAGGCCTATGACTTGATGACTATATCACTCAACCTTATGTTGACCTAGCATGTTGGGGGGAAGGGGTGGTCCCTCCGGCAGGATTCGACGATTAAGTAGTTAACAAGACATAATACACAATTGCATGAATATTACTAAATATATTATATACATTTAGTAATATTCGCCCATTATATATATGTATATATTGACAGTCTCACTTACGGGAAGGGGTGGTCCCGCCCAAGGGGTGGTCCCGCCGGCGGGATTTGACGATTAAGTAGCCTAGTTAAAAAGACATGCTGGAGCCCGTCTACGAAGACCCTGGGCACTTCCTATACGCCCCATTGTACCGATCTTGGTTGTAGTTCCATCAGACAACCACTGGGGGTGATCGCGGGCGAGTCCAGATTGAATGGGAGTCTATGGGGCTAGACCTATAATATGTCCATGGGCTAGACGGCTAAATATGTCTCTTTCACCTGCTGCTTGTCGTTGAAATATCGCAAATTGTATTGTAGATTCCGCAAGTTCAATATAGATTATAGTTCAAAAGTCAAATGAATGAGTACTTATGTCCTTTCGATTTCTTACAGTTTGGGCCGTTGTTGGCCGTACACGCTAGCATTCTGCTAATGAATGCTGATTGGTCAGGGACGGACTTGCGACTGATTACGACCAGAGACCCCTCTTGACGGCATCTGAAACTGAAGCACAATGGTGTTAACTTCGACATTCCGTCGAAGATCATTTTTGCGTACTGTATTTATATTTTCCTGCAGGCCCTTTTATTTTTTAGATAGTATGTATGGTGAAAGTACATTGGCATAAATGGAATTTCTTCCATTTCTTGTGTTCAATGTTCAATGTGTTATATACATGGTAGGTACGGAATGACCACCGTAAATAATACAGTCAATGTCCCGCTCAATATCGTTTCATCTGTCATTGTCTATTTTTTGAAAATAAAGATAGTTTAAAAAAGAAATGCCTCGTAAATGTGCAATGATAAACTGCACTAACAGTGGAAACGGATTGTCCGTCTTTTCGTTTCCCAAGGACAGAAAAAGCTAACGTTCTTGCTTGCTCCTGTATGAATGGTCCTAGGCTACCTGAGGCTGCACCTGGTAAGGAAAGTTGCGCTGGAGCCCGGGTAAAATCGCACTTGGCTTATTCAAGTTGCGCGGGAGAAGACTTGTCCGTTGTCACAGCATCAAGGTCCAACTGTAGAGATCAAGAAAGGAAGAGGCATGAGGAGGAGTACAACAGAACACTGCTCTCTAGGAGATTGTTTACTGATGTAAACTAAGTTGATGCAGTCTTAAAATTATGATTCTAATCCAGGTTTCTATTTCAGGAGAAAGAAATGGCTCATAATACTTAAAAAAAAAGCTTTATCATCGGCACTAGTGAGGATTAAACAAAACACTCTCTCACATGCATATGTAAAACATTCGCGCATTTCTTTTTTTTACATTAGCTCACTAACACTCTGTAACAAGTGTATTAAGCAAAAAAAGCCTTACCTCCAACAGCTGGTGTTATCGTTGCGGGAAAAGAGAAATGCGGAAGTTCTTCAGAAACTGCCGTAAAGCAGTGGGACTCTCTAAATCGACGCCACTTCGCCCTGGGCGGGACTTTACGTCCTAGGTCTCTCGCTATGGGTGTGCATGTGTGCGCGTAGCCGTTTGTCTCTGTGCACGAACTCCCTTGCACTACTACAGGATTACAAGCGTCAGTGTCGTACGCGATGGAGGGTGGGTGACATTCCTACAGTCTGTGATGATAGGCTATGTTTCTACAAATGACTTACTATTAGTGGCGGTTCCTTCCCGACATTACTAGCGATTAACATGACGAAACAACACGAACTAAGATAACATTAGACTATAGCCATACCAGATAACGCAATACCAGCTAACCCTAACTTTTTCTATTAAACTCTGAACCATTGTGCAACAGGTAACTGTGTGTTGGTGTGTCTTATTGCTTCCCATGTCTGCGTCTGCATCTTTCCCACTCCTGGCTAATAGTTTAAGCTTTTGTACTGTATATCAGAAATGATCACCCTGTACCACACTGCTTACTTGTTGATGTTTTTTTGAGCACTCACGCATTTCTCTAGGTATCTTAAGTTTCCTAATGGAGTCATTTAAACTTTGGACTTTGTGTTATTGTAAGAAATATTGTGTTGCAAAAACACACCCTTACCGTTACCCTAACCTTAACCCCAGTAACATTTCTTCATCATAAACTACAAGTTACGCAAAATGGCATGCAAACATCCATTCAGGCCCGGTTCCAGAACAGAATGCCTTGGGATGCATCTGAGATTACAGGGGGTGCACCAGTACTATAGGCCTACTAAAACCAGCTACCCAGCTTCAGTTCAGACTTCGCTTTTTTACACACAGGCCTTTCCTACCATAGACAAGCACTTCTGCGTAGTTCTACTGACATGTTGGAACATTTCAGCTGCAACATTAGCTTATTGATATCTTAGATAGCTTTGAATATGAGATAGGTTTTTGATATGTGTGATGTGTGAGGTGTAAAAAAGAACAGAATTCTACACTTAAAAAAAAACATGTGACTGCAATTCAAAAATAACGTTTATTTTTTATAAATTGTGGCAGGATATTTGACGTAACAAATAATTGTACATTGCCACTTAAAAATAAAACAGATTTTAGCTGAACAAGGAAAGAACACTTTCAGACTTTGAACTTTGAACAAAAGTAATCAGTATAATACTCTTAAAGTTAACACGATTGTAAATAAATACAATAAAAATAAATATGGGTTCTTATGAACATAATACATTTAATACATGTATTGGATATCCAACAGATAGATAACTGTTTCTGCCGAAGAAGTTCAACGTCACTACCGTGCGCACCATAGATATACTATATGGGTGCGTGCATTTCGCACACGACGCCGGCATGACACACGATGCCAGCCGGCGGCCAATCACAGCAGCGCTGATATAGAGCGACAAACCGACAACATTGCGACCTCGAGTGTGATATTGCTTTATACAACGGTTATACTAGTAAAATGTACTGTTAATAATAATAATTGACAATAGATTGTGATTTGTTTGTCTTTTTAATCATATAAACGAATGAAATTGCTTCCGGCAACAAAAATAGATCACCACTGAGCGGTCAGAGTGATGTTGGATGCTCATATCTCAACGGTATTTAATGGAAATTTTCAAAAGTTTCATTACAATTTGTTTTGTGAGCAAGTATTTTATTATTTTTATCATATTTATATAAAAAAAAATCTTTTTTTTTTTTTTTTTAATTGAGGGTGCAAAAAATTTTTTGGGGGGTGCAATGCATGCTTATGCACCCCCGTAGAAAAAACTTACTGTTGTTATCTAACATACCATACAGTAATTGAATTGTGTAAAAGTGTGAAATTACTGCACCTTAAAAATGACCATGAATTAGCTATACTCTCATTTGCATAGTGATTAACATTATGAATTTCAATTGTGTATACCAACTGTATGTTGACTGACATTTAGCTAACTTGTTTTCTCTCCACTCTAACCAAGGATGCCTGTTTTTAAATTCCCTAGCCTGACACCCTGTCTGAAAGGCTGGCCAGGGGTTCTCATCTAAAAGTAAAAAGGAGATATAAAGTGGGATTAAAACATTGTCTTCTGATGACTACTTGTTATGTGGTTTGCACATTAATATGGGAGGACTGGACACACACACACACACACGCACACACACACGAGAAGGAGGGGCTCGGCCCACCAACTAACGTGCAGAGATGCAGGGGCAGCTTCGCGCTTCGTAACAGAGACAGGGCAGAGCGCGAGCGCGCAGGGGGAATTTTATGAATGTGTGAATGTAGGAGATAACTTCCCCTGCTTAGAGTATTTTATTGCAGTTATACCCAACCGATATTTGCGAAAAATAAACACAGAAGTGAAAGATCTGTCACAAGACGATTGATACGTATCCGTGCATATTTTTAAGTGGGTATACGCAAATCCTGGTGCGTTCCTAGTGGGTATACGGCGTATACCTGCGTATCACGTAGACTACACCACTGATTAGAACATGTTGTACTTGTTGATTAGCTCACGTTGTTATGGCAATGAATATGCCCTCAGCTGATAAAGTAATGCCCGCATTTTTTTTTTAACTGAAAATTAGCACCCATGTCAACTTTTTCTGCTCCTTGCTCTCACACACACACACACACCAGGCCCGGTTCCAGAACAGAATGCCTTGGGGTGCATCTGAGATTACAGGGGGTGCACCAGTACTATAGGCCTACTAAAACCAGCTACCCAGCTTCAGTTCAGACTTCGCTTTTTTACACACAGGCCTTTCCTACCATAGACAAGCACTTCTGCGTAGTTCTACTGACATGTTGGAACATTTCAGCTGCAACATTAGCTTATTGATATCTTAGATAGCTTTGAATATGAGATAGGTTTTTGATATGTGTGATGTGTGAGGTGTAAAAAAGAACAGAATTCTACACTTAAAAAAAAACATGTGACTGCAATTCAAAAATAACGTTTATTTTTTATAAATTGTGGCAGGATATTTGACGTAACAAATAATTGTACATTGCCACTTAAAAATAAAACAGATTTTAGCTGAACAAGGAAAGAACACTTTCAGACTTTGAACTTTGAACAAAAGTAATCAGTATAATACTCTTAAAGTTAACACGATTGTAAATAAATACAATAAAAATAAATATGGGTTCTTATGAACATAATACATTTAATACATGTATTGGATATCCAACAGATAGATAACTGTTTCTGCCGAAGAAGTTCAACGTCACTACCGTGCGCACCATAGATATACTATATGGGTGCGTGCATTTCGCACACGACGCCGGCATGACACACGATGCCAGCCGGCGGCCAATCACAGCAGCGCTGATATAGAGCGACAAACCGACAACATTGCGACCTCGAGTGTGATATTGCTTTATACAACGGTTATACTAGTAAAATGTACTGTTAATAATAATAATTGACAATAGATTGTGATTTGTTTGTCTTTTTAATCATATAAACGAATGAAATTGCTTCCGGCAACAAAAATAGATCACCACTGAGCGGTCAGAGTGATGTTGGATGCTCATATCTCAACGGTATTTAATGGAAATTTTCAAAAGTTTCATTACAATTTGTTTTGTGAGCAAGTATTTTATTATTTTTATCATATTTATATAAAAAAAATCTTTTTTTTTTTTTTTTTAATTGAGGGTGCAAACATTTTTTTGGGGGGTGCAATGCATGCTTATGCACCCCCGTAGAACCGGGCCTGCATCCATTCCAATATGAAAGAAAAAAGCTAGCTTCATTAAGGAATCGAACCCCTTATCCCCGCGTTAATGAGTTGTTCTCTGACCACCTACCCATCAGGTCTTAGTACATGCGATTCAAGAGTTAACCACTTGACAATCTTTAAACTTCGGTTGCCTAGAAATTGTAAAGACAGTGATGTGTGTTTATTGTGCGAGTATCCGTCACTTGCGATGTTTGTGCAGTCCAAAATGAAAGAAAAAACGATAGTTATGTTATTATAACTCTAGTTCTACGATTGTAGGCGTAGCCGTCTAGGCTTCGCCTTATGGGCTTGTCCCGTGCGCGCGTTTACGCGCGCTGAAAACTCAAACTATGCACCTATCAACGTGGGCACCGCCCACATTTCCCCACGGTATCGTGTCTATATAACGCGGTGTATACCGTCGCTCATCCTCCACGCTTTTCTTTCAGCATTTGGAGGGTACAGCAGGTGGGAAACTAGACGGCTATGCCTACAATCATAGAACTCGAGTTATAATAACATAACTATCGTTCTATTTCATGTAGGCTACGCCATCTAGGCTTCGCCTTATGGGCTAAGGTGAAGCTGCGAGCGGAGCCCGATCAATGTACTCCTGCTGGACCCCAGTCAAAACGACCTAAGTCACCAGAGCACATTAAGACTCAAAAAAGCCAAGTTAGTGTAAAACACAACAGCTTAATAAAAAACGAATTCCTCCTAGATCAAGCAAGGCAATGATCAAGGGAGAAAAATGTGAGTCTGTAAAGACTCTGGCTCTAATCCGTGCTTCATGGAACCCATGAAAAGGAAAAGAAAAACCAGAGCAACACGGTTTCAATTAGGTCCGCTACCACCGGGGGCGGAGCTACGGAATCCGGCTCTCCAATAAGGGGACTCTCTCGGCCGTTTCTTATTTGAAGAAAACGGCGGGAGTGCCACACAGGCAAACAAAACCACCTGACAATTGGCGAGCCAATAGAAAACCCCCCTAGCCTGTTTTTCATATGAAAAAAGGTGGGAGAGTATGTCTGGTAAAGTCCAACTCGCCAGCCGGCGAGAGGAAATCCAACCACGCCGCTTTAAAGAACATGTCTATATTCTTAAGACGTAAAAGGGGTCCCGGACTCCAGCACAGAGTTGCCGAGTGAGCCCCTGGACATGTCTAACAAGTAAAAACGGACTAAGGGGCTGGGGGAAGACCAAGACGCAGCCGTGAGATGTCTTCCACCGAAACGCCCTTGAGTAGAGCCGTAGAAGCGGCCACGGTCCGTGTGGAGTGAGCTTTAACGCCCAACGGTGGCGCCAAGCCCTGCCGAGAGTAGGCTAAGCAAACACCCTCACATACCCAGCGAGAAAACCGCTGCTTAGAGAGAGCGCGGCCCCTGCTAGCGTCGCTATAACACACAAACGACTGTTGTGTGGAGCGGAACGCGGCCGAGCGATTCACGTACATAGCCAACGCCCGAACCGGGCACAGGAGATGCAACTCCGCCTCCGCCTCACTAGAATGAGGCGGGTGGTGAAAAGCCTTAAGCACAATATCCCTCGACCGATAAGAACTATTAATGTTCTTCGGGAGGAACGCAGGATTAGGCCTGAGCAACGCGAAGGAGCTGTCCTCGTTTAGCAACAAGCAACTCGGGCTGACAGACAGACAGAGGTGGGTAGGAACGCGCTACATTTACTCCGTTACAAATACTTGAGTAACTTTTTGGATCAATTGTAATTTTAGGAGCAGTTTTATTGCAACATACTTTTACTTTTACTTGAGTAAATATTTGAAGAAAAATGGTACTTTTACGCCGTTCCATTTGGCTACGTGACGGTCGTTACTTTGTTTTTTTAGATCTTTTCTTTTATTACATGCGAGATCTATTTCTATCACGTGAATATTCCTTAGCCCAAGTGAAGGAGTTCAAGTACCTCGGGGTCTTGTTCGCGAGTGAGGGTACTATGGAGCGTGAGATTGGCCGGAGAATCGGAGCAGCGTGGGCGGTATTGCGTTCGCTTTACCGCACCATTGTTACGAAAAGAGAGCTGAGTCGCAAGGCAAAGCTCTCGATCTACCGGTCGATCTTTGTTCCTATCCTCACCTATGGTCATGAGGGTTGGGTGATGGCCGAAAGGACGAGATCGCGGGTACAAGCGGCCGAGAGGCAATTGAATAACGCCTGCAAACACACACACAGGCACGCACGCACGCACAACGCAGAGTGGTAATCGGGAGAGTTGGGAAAATTCCCTGTGGCCCGTTAACGTTTCGGGGGGCGCCGGGTCAACGTCGCAACCAATTCGGTTTTGTCTAGAGGGGAGTAACTGAGCGCCCCCTCCCGAAGTGGCACAGCCCAGGTCGGCCTTGAACTGCGATTGGTCAGAAAGACGTTACAGCTAATGACAACATTGAACTCTCATGCAGGCTCGAACAGAGTGACACACACACACACACACACACACACACACACACACACACACACACACACACACACACACACACACACACACACACACACACACACACACACACACACACACACACACTCCGTATAACAGTTATACCTGTATTGGTTTTAATTAATATAATTTTGGATAAACCGAATTTATTTTAATTTTATTTAAAGGTTGATGTATTTAATTTTGCAAAGATTCAATTTGGTATTGTTTTAGTTCAAGGGTTATGCATTTTATTTTTTAAAGACCTTATTTATTTTATTTAAAAGGATGTTATTTACATTATCTTTATTTGAACATTGCTGTTTTATATTTTGTTGGTGTCTATTTTGTACCGTTTGTGTTGCTCTGTTTATTTAAAAAATAAATCGGAGAAACTCAGTACTTGTACTCTTGAGTACTTGAGTAGTCTTTTCACTGCATACTTTTTTACTCTTACTTGAGAAATTATTTTTACGAGTACTTTTACTTCTACTTGAGTAATTATAATCTTAAAGTAACAGTACTTTTACTTGAGTACATTTTTAAGCTACTCTGCCCACCACTGCAGACAGAGCGGTTAGCTCACCGGCCCGCTTGGCAGAAACCAAGGCCAACAAGAGCGCCGTCTTAATTCAGATTCAGATTCAGAAAACTTTATTGTCTGTCGTAACAGAAAATCATCTTTGCTGTGGCTCGACATACAAACATGAAAACATGAAAATGTACTGATAGGCATTCATACAACATTGATCTCTGAGAGCACACACAGTGTGTATAGATCTTAAAACAAGAATAAATATTAAAAACCGTCAAAATAACTAAATAAAAGCTGTGGATATGTGTAAAGTGACAGTGCGTCAGGGTTCCTTAGTCCATTGTTCAGTGTTTATTTAAGCTGTTTATGGCAATGGGTATGAATGAGTTTTTGTGTATGTTTTTCTTAGATAGGGGTACTCTATACCGGCGGCCTGATGGCAGAAGTTGGAAGGACTTGTGCAGGGGGTGGGTGGGATCCTGTGTAATGAGGTGGGCTTTCCTTTTAACTGCCTGGCTGTGGAGTACTGATAATTGAATTTGAGTTTTGCCAGTTATTTTGCTTCCTTGATTGACGATCCGGGAAAGCTTTGATTTATTTTTGACAGAGGTGAGGGTGAACCAGGATGTGATGTTGAACGTGAGAACCGATTCTATGAGTGATTTAGAGACAGCTGTTAAAATGTCCTGTTTGACATCAAAGCTCCTGAGTTTCCTCAGCAGGAACAGGCATAAATGACAGGGCATCCAAAGGGGCCTGAGAAAGAGGCTCGAAAGGATCCCTGGACAATCCGCGCAACACGGTGGGGAGATCCCAGCGTGGTGTAAGCACGTGAAACAGGCCTAACCCGTCTAGCCCCACGCAAGAATCTCTTGACCAGTGGATGGCTGAAGATCGGTCCACCATCACAGCCTGCATGGCCAGCCGAAACGGCTGCCGCATAGACCTTGATAGTGGAGAAGGCCAAACCTTTTTCCAATAAGTTTTGCAGAAACGAAAGCACGCTTCCCACCTCGCATTGAGATGGGACAGCGTGGTTCCTCTCACACCAATTAGAGAAGGCGCACCACTTCGCCGCATAGAGGGAAGAAGTAGAAGGCGCACGAGCACTCTGAATAGTGTTGAGAACCGTCTTAGGCAAACCTTTGCCCTGCAGGATCAACCTCTCATGAGCCAAACCAACAGCCGTCCCGAGACATCGTGCGGGTGGTGCACCGTCCCGTGGGCCTGTGAAAGCGCATCCGGCCTGAACGGTACTGGCCACGGTGCCGACCACGAGAGCGCGGCCAGCTCTGGAAACCACAGAGCTGAACGGTTCTCCGGGGCCACTAAAATCAGAGACAGTCTCTCCTGTCTGACCCGTTCCAGAAGAGGAAGGATCAGCTGGAGCGGGGGAAACGCATACAAGAGAGCCCGCGGCCAAGGTGTGTGTGCCAACGCATCTACCCCCAACGGGGGAAGATCCCGGGGGCTGAGGGAGAACCACCATCTGCAGTGCGTGTTCTCCCTGGACGCAAAGAGGTCCACCTGCGCTGTCCCAAACCTCTGCCAGATCAGTCTGACAATGTTGGGATGTAACCGCCACTCGTCTCGGCGGGGACCGCCTCGAGACATGAGGTCCGCTCCAAAGTTCTGGGCGCACGCGATATGCAGGGCTCTCAGACTGAGGAAATACTGATGAGCCCAAAGCCAGAGCTCGACCGCCTTTCGGTGGAGAGCAGGGGAGCGGACTCCCCCCTGTCTGTTGATGTACGCCGCCGCAAACACGCTGTCTGTCCTGATCAGAACGTGGCGGCCGCGCACCAGGTGAAAGAAATGCAACAGCACTTTCCTCACAGCGTCGAGCTCCAACACATTTATGTGTGCTGTAGGGGGCCAGGGCTGTACAGTGCGACAGTTTTGATCGCATTTGCTATTGAAATATTTAGCGTGCGAAGATAAATACAAGTCCACTCGCACCGGTGCGAAAAGGTGAGAAGGACCCGTGCCGGAAAAAAATCGTCTTTCTGTACGGCTTTCAATGGCACCACTAAGCGCGAGTGTGTAGGACTCGGGAGCATGATGGAAACTTTGAAAAGAATCGCCGGGAAAACGTACAGGTTTAACCCCCAGTGGTTAAAAACTTTCAATCGTTGAATGTTGGGAAATGTATTTTAAGTTATAGGCTCGCCAGTTCCGCTCGACTACTAAAAAACTACTTTTCTCGAACATTCACACGTTGAGGAAGAGGGTTTGTAACGGTCGCGGGAAATTCACTTTTTAAGCAAAACAGAAAAATGAAAAGGTATTTCCCTGTATTCGGAAGTTCTTCTTCATCAAATAAAGATGGAAACTTTGAAAAGAAATCCACGTATGGAAGAGATTGACTCGGCGACCACAAGCACAGAACCGGCACCTTCGGACGAAGCCGACTCCACCCATGACTCCGTCTCGGCCAACGGGAAAACGTACAGGTTTAACCCCCAGTGGTTAAAAACTTTCAATTGGCTGGTCTACGACCAATCCAAGAAGTCTATGTTTTGTAAATAATGCCTCGAGGTAGGGGAAAGGACATCAGAGGTTAATAAATAAGTGTTTGTTAAATTTGTAATAATTGCTTAATTTTGTTGAATGTGTTCACCACTTCTGGCTGCTGATGTTTTAAAAGAGGCTCTCATATCACTTTACTATTTAATATGTTCATTGCCACTTTACTGTTGTTAAATTTGTTCATTTAGTGTTACTTTTGTATACATAGTAGTATGTGTGCTACCAAATTTCTTTTTGTGCTACTGAATTTTTTCGCTTGCTAGCACCAGTGCTACCATTTTATAAAGTAAGCGTACAGCCCTGTAGGGGGCTGTACGCCGACTTCGCGGCATCGCAGTCATGGTGGCTGAGTCTGGGCAAAGCCCCAAGTAGACTGTCTGCCGGCTGGGGAGCGGGGAGCTCTTCTCCCAGTTGATGGCAAAACCCAGGAAGGAGAGATGGTTTATCACCAACATGGTGTCCCTTCTCGCGGTCTCTTCTGAGTTGCTCAGAATAAGCAGGTCGTCTAGGTAGAAGAGAATCCTCTTTCCCTGACGCCTGAGCGGTTCCAACGCCGTCTCCACACACTTCGAGAAGGTGCGCGGAGCCAGGGAATAGCCGAACGGCAGACACTGGTACTCGTACGCCATCCCCATAAAGGCAAAGGGGAGAAACTTCCTGTGCGCCTGCCGAACAGGGACGTGGAAGTAAGCATCCTTGAGATCCAGGGATGTGAACCAATCGCCCTCTCTCACACACCGGAACAACGCTCCGACAGTGAGCATTCTGAACTTCCTCTTGGCAACGAGTCTGTTGAACACGCGAAGATCCAGAATAGGTCTCTTTTCCCCTGACTTCTTGGGAACCAGGAAGTAGCGGGAATAAAACCCTAGGTGAGACTCGTGGGGGGGAACGACAGTGATCGCCCCCTTTACCAAGAGACGTGCCACCTCTGCTGCCAGAGCTGTGCTCGCAGCCGGGTCCCGTAGCGTGGTCTCCACCAACCACATAAAGGGTGGGGGACGACGCTTGAACTGTATGGGATGGCCCCATCTCAACGTGGTGTCCAACCACGATGGTAGAACGCACCGCTCTTTCCAACACGCATAGCGGTCGGAGAGAGGGCGAGCCGACAGCTGAGGAAGACCGTCCAGGAATAACCCGTATTCCTCTGCCCCTACCGCCTCCACACTGAGTGTGAACCAAGGGGGGCTTCCCATGAAAGGGAGGAGGCTCAGCGAGCGTAGGAGACGTACCTGAACCAACCGCTGTAAAAACAACGAGCTGTCTAGATGTCGCGCTCGTGCCCGCTGAACAGGGAGCGAGCCGTCCGGCCGCTGCACCTGTGCGCATGCGCTGTCTGCAGGCTGTAGCCACAGCGCGCGGACCCGTCTCCTCACCTCCCACAAACTGTTGAAGGGAGGTAGAGGGGATAATGTGGGGAACCAGGAGACCGGTACAAGCGGTAGGACGCAGGTGGTCTGAGGAATATCCCTCTTTAGGTACCATGTACTGCCGTTCGGCCGAACGGTCTTTACTTTTTTATTTAATAGGGAAAGAAAAAGTAGGAGCAAGCTTCCGGAACTTCCTGGTCCATGGCGCTGCTCTCCCCGTCTGCGGTGGCTGCTGCTGCACCAAGGCTGGAGTCGGAGGCGGCCCCCGGGAACGCTGGGACCGGCCTGGACCCCGCTTCCTCCCAGCCTGCTGGCGGGAGGAGCCCGTGAGAATCGCCCCGAACCGGGAACGATTCTCACGGACTGACAGCTGGTGCGCGAGCACCTCGGAGAACCGGGGACCAAATAGGCCATCCGGCGCTAATGGACCCTGGACGAGGCCGGCCGGCCGAAACGGCTATTGGCTGGCATAGCTGGAGGATGGCGCTGGAAAAGCGGGAAACCGCCAGCCATCTCGCGGCTTCCTCCGGGCCGTAGGCCTCCCTGTCAGCCGACAAGGAGACCATGGCAGAGGAGAGCAGGGCCTCTCAATCCGCGGCGGCGGATTGAGAGGCACAAACAAACACCCTGTCCGTTAGGCCGACAATCTGCTTCTGGAGGCGGTCGGGGGGCAGCGGCTTTTCGTTAGGGCGCCATCCGGCGCCCGGACAGAGAAGCGCTGCCAGGGGAGGATCCAGGCGAGGGATCCCCCTCGCCTGAGTATCGGCCCACCCCTCCACGTTGGTGAAATCCGTGTAGGATCTTACCGGAGCCTTCAGGCTTGAAGGGTTCCCACCTGCAGCAGTAAACAAGTGCTGCACAGGCGAGGACAAGGGGCACTGGGTAACCCGCCGGGAAGAAGATGGGGTGCGAAAGCACTCGCCCTGCATATCGTCAGATACAGGGGCGAGAGGCGGGGCCGGCATGGGAATCCCTTTAATGGCCGCCGCCTCACCCATGATCTCCCGGAAGAGATCGGTCATCCGGCGTGGGCCCTCGTGTTGTACGACGGTGGCGCTTGTAACCCGAGTGCGGGAAAAACTGGACGCTGAGTCAACGAAGACGTCGTCCATGGAGGCGTCGATGATGCCATCGTCGTCTTCAGGGCCGGCCCTGAACAGGTCGATGGCGTCAGCCAGTTCTACCGCAGGGGAAAAGAAGAGATGCCTGGAGAGGATCCCCTCTTCAGGCAGCTCACGGCAGGCGACACAGGAGACAGGGGCCGCCATAGCAGCCGCGGCGTGGTCGGCGCCGAGGCACCGAAAGCACGCCAAGTGCCCGTCACCCGGTGCCAGGGAGGCGGGACAGGAGGCGCATAGGAGTCCTGAAAAGGACCTAGCTGCAGGAGCGCTCTCAGGTGGCCCTGAAAAGGGCAGTTTGTCCGCGGCCTCGCCCGAGCCGCTGCCACCGGCTTGGGAGATCCGTGTTGAAGTTTTCATCTTCTTAATAGTAGTTCTCGCTGATAAACACAAGTGCTGAAAGAAAAGGGAGGATGAGCGACGGTATACACCGCGTTATATAGACACGATACCGATACACGCTGATAGGTGCATAGCTAACCTAGATAGATAACCTTGCATCACTAGGGAATCGAACGCCCAATCATCAGTCTTTAAACGTTGGTCGTTGGTAA
The DNA here is from genome assembly GCF_902167405.1 of Gadus morhua. Lineage (NCBI taxonomy): Eukaryota > Metazoa > Chordata > Actinopteri > Gadiformes > Gadidae > Gadus > Gadus morhua. The sequence goes on along the minus strand of NC_044055.1, from coordinate 25,856,542 downwards.
CTGTAAACAAAGAGATTGCATTTTGTTTAACTGCTAACTAACAAACGGGTTCATGAGTTCACTGAACAAAGATTATGGAAATAAAAGACCACTTTTCCATCAGAAAAATCATCAGAACCGTTATTACCAACCCATAGACACTAAAAGCCAAAACCTTTCTCACATGCACACCCATCGCGAGTGACGGCTACGCACACACATGCACACCCATAGCGAGTGACGTAGGACGTAAAGTCCCGCCGGGGCTACTTGCACAAGCACTTCCTGATTCGCCGTAATACAGCTTCACAGCTTCCGGTCAAATATGGCGACGTTCTACACCCTGTGTTTACAAGAGCTTCCGACAATAAACATCACTGATGTACTTCGATTATGTAGGGAAACGAAAACTCCGACCAGCAAATTGGAGAAGTGGTTTAGGCTGTATGCTGTGACCTATATTCACAGCTACGAAGCTAAGAAAACTACGTCTAACAGACGCTAGCTAAGTCTAATAATAATAATAATAATATCTTTATTTTATATTGCGCTTTTCAGATACCCAAAGTCGCAGATTACAAAGTCATAGAGGGGGGGGGGGGGTATTACAGACAGGGGGACAGTACAAGCAGGACACATTTACATTTACAGGCAAAGAAGGGGGGGGGGTATTACAGACAGGGGGGACAACACAAGCATACACAGCACAGGCAGAAAAAAAAAAACGAGTTATTGAGATATAACAGGGGGTAGAAGTGTAGGCAGTTGTGTAATGGTGGCTAGGGATAGGGAAGATCATAGGCTTGGGTGAAGGGGTATGTTTTGAGGCGGGACTTGAATGTTGTGAGTGAGGGAGAGTGGCGAACAGATTGGGGGAGGGAATTCCAGAGTCGGCGTGCTGTGCGTGAGAATGCTCTGTCGCCAAAAGTTTTTAATAGGGATGTTGGTGTAGTCAGGGTGAGAGTGGAGGAGGAACGGGTGGCTCGGGAGGGGCGGTGGGGGAGGAGGAGGTCAGACAGGTAGGGGGGGGCTAGGTGGTGAAGAGCTTTGAAGGTGAGGAGGAGTATTTTGAAGTTGATGCGCTGCTTGATGGGGAGCCAGTGGAGAGAGTGGAGAACGGGAGTGATGTGTTCACGGGACCGGGTGTGGGTGAGGAGGCGGGCAGCAGAGTTTTGGACCATTTGGAGTCTATGGAGGGAATGGGAGGAGATGCCATTAAGGAGGGAGTTGCAGTAGTCGAGGCGAGAGGAGATGAAGGCATGGATGAGGGATTCAGCAGCAGGGGGGGGGGAGGCAGTGTCTGATTTTGGCGATGCGGCGGAGGTGGAAATATGAGGTCTTGACGATGTGGCTGACATGGGGAGTGAAGGTAAGGGTGGGGTCCATGATGATGACACCGAGATTGCGTACCAGGGTGGAGGGGGTGATGGTTGAGGAGTCGATGGTGAGTGAAATGGGGCCAGTTTTATTGAGAGTGGATTTGGTGCCAATGAGGAGGAGCTCAGGAGTCTAGTCTGTCAGTTAACTGTCACTTTCTAACGTGTATTACGACGCAGAAACAGCAAATTCCGACAAGATTTCTTAACCAGTGTTTTATATCAGCCTTGATGTTTGCCTGTTGTGTTGAGTAATAATAGTTTAATTTATAGCCACGGTTTTGCGTACATAAAAGTAACATTACTTAGCTACCTAACGTTTCTTTCCATGTAGTAACATGTTATATATGTGATGATGGAGTAACCCAGTACAATTGAAGCTTAATGAATTTGTATGTGTTATTTCATTCAGTGTCCAATAAAGACAAGCTGACAGTGCAGGTCAGCGTGAGAGCCTTGTGCTACAGGTCGATGAGGAAGAGCGAGGCACCACAGTTTGAGTCTAGGCAGGAAGCTGTGTTCATCCCTGTTCAGTGGTGTTTGTTTGGTTAAGCAGTAGCTAAGTGTAGAGTACAGACTACAGTACAGTAAAGACTACAACTTTTCAATATTCAAGTTATTTATTGTCGTTTGCAAAGCAGAAGTACAGGTACATTGGAATAATTGTGTGATTCTTGGAGTCCGCTTTAAAAAAAAACATCTTTATTTTAAGAGGGAGAGAATATAACAGTAAGCATTCAGGATGGTAGGCTTTTTCTAGCACAGTTGCGGTACTTACCTTCATAAGAACCAAGTTGTTTTCTACACCCATGATGCTGAGGTTATATTTTTAATGATTTACCTTTTTCTCTTAGATCAAGCTTTGTGATTCATCACCAGTGATGAAAAAAGAAAGAGTTAATCTATGGGCTGGGCAGCTGATTTGGCTCTGGAGACACGGACCATCTTGTAGAGACAAGGCTCAATCAAAGACCAAAAAGCCATCAGGTGGTTGTAGCTGGCAAATCTATTCACAAAATACATCACATAAAAAATGTAAATTAAAAGTGTACATCAAAAGTATACATTGTTACCAAAATAATGTCAACAGTAACTACTAAGATTTTATCGCATATATATATGTATGTGTATTGTGTAGCCTCTTTGGGTGCAGTTCAATACCCAACTTCCTGTAAGACGACCTGATGTGTCTGGATATCCAATGCCATAATGTGGTCTCTTTCTTTTTAGAGTAGTGTTCCTGTCCGGGCCATATCTTTGGGAGGCGCGGTTTGGTGGTTTGCCGTGTGTACTTGCATGCAGATAAGTAGGGTGTTATCAATTCATAAATTTTCCAATTGTTTATTAATAGTATTTTTGTTCTAGGACCAGCATTGGTGGAGTTGGAGACGGTCACATTCTGGCGCTGTCGCTTCAGTGCTCCTATTTTCATCTCATAGAATAACCCGTCACGTAGGGACTAGGCTAATGGCATAGGCTAATACAAAAAATGTGACTGTGAAAAAGTGACTTCCCTTGTCACTTTTTTTTTCATTTTGTAAATGCCAGGTTTTATGAACATCCTTTCTGTACCGACAGCGATATATTTTTGCACTTCTTATGACAAATGTACTTATTGTAAGTTGCTTTGGATAAAAGCGTCTGCTAAATGCCCTAAATGTAAATGTAAATTCGGATGTCTGCGTCGGAGCCAGCAGACCGCTGCAGTCCAAACTCTCGCTGGAGACGTAACTCCTGTAGCTAGTGATGGGCAAATGAAGCTTTTATAAAGCATTGAACCAGTTGAGCCAATGTTTCGAAAATGGGTTCATTACTCGAAGCTTCAGTGACAGTGACCTCTGCTGGCGAAGTTCGAGGCTGCAGTGGATTCAACGTATCCCTGCTTTGAAAACTATTTGACGCACAAACACACAAACCCAAATACTTAATAGCATGATCTTTTCACGAATAAAGATTGATCTAAATACAGATGTCTAAATTGTTCTTAAAGGGAAATGCCTAGCCTTCTGTCCAGATAGGCTAACTGATGTAGGCTAGGATATAATTGAAACAGCATATAAAAACTTTCCCCCCAGGAATGGGATTCAAACCCGGATCCTCCACTCCACAGTCAGTGTGTTATCCCCTAGTCTACTCTAATCGATACCTTACGTTGTTCTATTACATACATACCGTACTATGCACAACTCCCGTAAACGATTGTAGCATCGATTGTGTTTTTTTTTTTCATTAAATAATTAGGCGGTGACCAGCTGGCTTCGGGCAAGGTTGGTTGGGTTTGCTTGAGTAACTCTAGGGGGTGATTATGTGGGATGGGGTTAGACACTCAAAGATTTGTATTGAGGTAGGCTGCCTTATGGATTGAGTCGGTTTCTTTTTTTTTGCTCAAAGCTTCTCCACCGAGCCGCGGACCAGTCAAATGATTCATTCAGGCAACGAGGCAGTTGCTGGTTCGGATGTCATATGTCACGTGGTTTTATTATGATACATTTACGAATAAGATACATCTTATCAAAATAAAGATGTCTAAATTGTTCTTAAAAGGATAGACCAGCCTATGTCCAAATAGGCTAGTAGACTAGGATATTGAAACAGCATTTTATAAAAACCTATAACATATTGACTTATTCTTATTCTATTCATTCGCTTTTAAATGTTTTATTAATTCGCTTTTCTAATATGTATTGTATTTCAATCTTGCCCCAGTAAAGCACTTTGAATGGCCTTGTGCCTGAATTGTGCTATATAAATTAAATTGCCATGCCCTATTCTTCGTACCGAGATTAGAACCCCGGTCTTTTGCACCAGTCAGTGTGTTATCCCCTACCCTAATCTTGTTGACACAACACTTGTTTTATTACATAATTACTCTTCGCAACTCCCGTACACGGTTGTTGCTCCGATTGTGTGTTGTTATTTTCTTTTTTTCATTAAATAATTAGGCGGTGACCTGGCTTCGGGCAAGGTGGTTGGGTGTGCTTGAGTAACTTTGAAAGGGGGTGATTATGTGGGATGGGGTTAGACCAGTGCTTAATTTGAGGGGGAGCAAGGGGGAGCGCGCTCCGGAAGCTCTGACGTGCGCTCCGCCAGCTGGATCTTGAGTGTGTGTGTGTGTGTGTGTGTGTGTGTGTGTGTGTGTGTGTGTGTGTGTGTGTGTGTGTGTGTGTGTGTGTGTGTGTGTGTGTGTGTGTGTGTGTGAGGGGCTAATACTGTGTGCATGTGTGTGTTTTGTTCAGATGTGCAGCAAGAGAGGTTGGACTTGGAGTGACGCGAGTCGGTTGAGTGATGTGTGATAAATCTGCGAGGAGTTAGCGAAAGTAGTGAACTTTATTATTATTATGTTTTTTGTGGTATTCTGGTATTGTTCTGGTTAATAATATGTATCTATTTGTTAAGGTGGCCCAAAACCTCACAAAACATTGTAAATGAACATGAATCCTCTCAAGTGAAGTCCAAACAAATATACCATTTACAAAATCTGAAAATACTCAAACAATATCAAAACATTGTAAATGAACATGAATCCTCTCAAGTGAAGTCCATTCAAGTGCAAGAACATGGATTAAACAAATATACCATTTACAAAATCTGAAAATACTACATACAATATGATATAATACAAATACAAATAAACTGACCAGTTTTGTTCAATGGCTACCTACCCCATTCTCCCCTACAGTATCTTATAGAAGCTTCCAGAGAGTTTCGTAATCATGTTTTTTAATGCAAACTTTCCGGGCTCTTGCTCTCAGATCATTAGCCAAGCAATGACTTTGAAGCCAAGACTTGACATAAACATCTGGTTTGAACATTTGTAGTGGAGGGCCAACACACTTGATGAAAAGCAAGGCTGACATACTTTTCACCTCTAGCGTGTTTCTAGTTGTGGTTAAAATGTTCATCTGACTGAACCCACGCTCACACTCAGCTGTGGAGATGACCAGTGTGTTCACTGCTTGAAGGAGGGGTTTTAGCTCTTCTGGTGCTTGTGGTGTCATTTCACCAACAGATTTGAGTTTCACCATATCAATATATCCCTCATTCCTCTCTGAATTTGTCTGCCATTATCAAGCTTGAAAAAGGAGCAGAGTTCCTGTATTTCCTTTTCGGCATAACGAACACCACACACATCTGGCCAGTTTGATGGCTGCAGCACTCTGACATTGTTAAGAAAGCTCTGGTACTCTTCTGTCGTGGAAATATCAATCATAACTATGAATATACAATCACATACAAATTATATTAACCTTGTTTATATAATTATTACATTAGAAGGAACTGTATTCATTCTCCCTGTATCTTAAAACAAATCCCTTCCTCTCTTAACTGAGAGAGGTTAAGTTAATTCGTATTCAAGTTCCCACTGGAGCCAGTAAGTCTGGTTTTGTGACCAGGCCAATCGACTGACTTCTTTGTTGTGTAAACTATTTACAGCCACCATGTCTTACAAACCTGCAGACATGTCCAATAACCACCCATTGTATTGCAAATTGACTTGGCCTTAGGTCACTCCCACTCCCTACCCACAATGGAAACGTTCCCTATAAGAATGTTGTTCACCTATTGTTTCATCAAATGTGTTCTCGGTAAACTTTGCTGCCAGTACTTTTCCCATGATCATGCCTTAAGATTAAATCAAATATTTCGCTGTCCGACGTGTCCGTGAGAGAACTTTCTCTTCATCATCTTCTTTGCTTCTCTGTTTTCCAGGCAGTGATCCCATTCTTGATTCAATTTTAGCAGCCAAAGCATGAAAGAAATGTTGGTGGTTTATTTCTCTGCTGTGTCTTAAATTATTTGTCAGTGGCACCCCTTTGAATAGCTTCAAACCCATTGCAGTCTGAGCCACTTCTGCCGCTGGTCCAGGCTGCTCTGCCATGGACTTCAACACACGGACCTGCCGACTGAGAGTTGCTACAGCCTTGGGGAGCGTCATGTTTCTGTCTTGAAGAGAGAGAGAGAATTCAGACAACTCTTCTAAAGCGTCATACATGATTCCAAGATTGTGCACAAAGGTGGCATTAGAAAGGCGATCTATTAAACCACTGAACATGCATCTCTCTGTTGAACTTCTTTTAGGATCAACTGAGGCATTAGAAAAGTGCTTGTGGATTGCAGGGTACTGCTGCCATACAGCTTTAATGGTCCTGTAACTGGATGCCACCCATCTAGTGCTGAGAATTCTCCCTATGTTCAGACACTATAAAGCAAGTTCCTCACAACATTCAGTGAGCTCACGACGGTTTTTGGCCGATGCATGATAGAGACTGTACACTTTGTCAAAGAAAAACTGGAAGTCATTCATCCCTACAGTTTCTTCAACAGCATCTCCAACACTCAACTCAAGACGGTGGTTCATGCAGTGCCACACCATTACGTTTGGAAACTTTTCTACAATTTTGGTTGCAACACCTGCTTTACTTCCAAGCATTACAGAAGCTCCATCTGATGCAAAGCAAACAAAGCGTTCACTCAGAATAGCTTCAGAGAAGCCATGATGTGACAGGTTATTCATTAGAGCTTGATAAATTTCACCTGCATTGGTAGCAGAAAGCTCAACTAGATCCAAGAAGAATGTTAGGGGCTCTTCACTCATCCCTAGGCTCGCTCTAATATAAATTATCAATACTGATTTTTTACTGTCAGTTGTAGCTTCATCTATCATAACAGAAAGTTTTGCTCCACTTTGAAGGACCTTTCCAACTACTCTCTTTCGCATTTCATTTGCTATGTGTTGGCTGATTGTTGCACAGGAATGGTCTGAATGTAAAGTTCTTCCCATGTCTAGTCCATTCAAGACTTGCAGATCAATATCGGACGGTAGATCTGTGAAAGGCCTTCCAGATTTTACAATCTTGTACACTGTACGAAATACCCTATCAGTAGTTAAGAAGTGATCCCTTTGCATTTCAGAAGTCAATGTTTCCAATGTCTTTTCTTTTGCTTTTTCCATGGTTTTCTCAGCTGCTTGGTGATAGTCTGACATTCTATGCTTGTGTATTTTCTTACGAAGAGACTGCAGCTGTGCTGCTTGGTTTGCACCATAGGCTGTAACTTTAACGTTGGACCACTCATCAGCAATATGCAACTGGCTGCTCCCACCTGTACTTGGCCCAACTACTTTCATTTTCTGGCAGGTTAGGCAGCCAAGTTTTTTGCTTTGACATATTAGCCATGGATAATACTTTTTTTTCTCCCTGAACTTGGTAGATGTCCAGCCTTCAGGGATATCTTGCTCATCATCTCCCTGGTTATTTTGGTCAGAATCATCGACACTATCTTGCCCTGCTTCTGCCTCCTCCTCCGCCTCTCTTATTTTTTCTACCACAAAAACATCAAATCTGTGTTAAAGCCCCACTTATTATTATTATTATTATTATTATTATTATTATTATTATTATTATTATTATTATAGGATTAGCTACATTTCCCCCTCTTCGAAAAAGAAAAGTGTCTATTGTGAATTATCAAACCTGTTCCTTCTCCAGCTCTAGGCTCCTCTGCTTCTGCCTCCTCCTCCTCCTCCCTTCTTTTTTCTACCACAAAAACATAAAATCTATATTAAACCCCCCCTTGGTAGGATTAGCTACATTTCCCCCTCTTCGAAAAATAAAAGTGTCTATTGTGAATTATCAAACCTGTTCCTTCTCCAGCTCTAGGCTCCTCTGCTCTCCTTCCTGCTTCCTCGCCATGATTATCCTGCTCTATATGAAGAAAACAACGGCATTATGGTTTTGTTAGAATGAGCAGACAGTGAAGTAGGCCTACTGTCAAGTTATGTTTTTTTTCATATAAAATAAGAGCGATGACATTCAACCACCAGATGCCGTGATCACACGATTTGGGGGCATGCATCACATTTACAGACATCCCAACCTGCAAAAATTAATTTCAGGGAGGTATTCCCCCCCTAGGTCTACGTATTTCTGTTGTGGTCCCTAAAAGTTATAAAAGCAAAAATATGTAGATTACTTTTACTATTTATTATATGCTGCTACTACTATCCTGTTTATGTTAACTGCTTTTATTTGTATTCCATTGCAACTTTAAAATGTCTTTCTTTTTTGGGGGCACTCTCCCTGTGCCATGGTGCCCCTGTACACTGAACTGATTCATTTGTTTCGGGAGAAGAGATAAAAGCCCGCCCACACTGAAAATTGATTGGTTGATTTACCGAAACCGGCCAATCAGGATGCTCCTGAAGCACACACGCACACTGCCTCACACACGCACAGTCTCTAGGTCCCTCTCCCTCTCTGTCGCGCGCGCTACACAGATGCGAACGCAGTTTGAAGAAATCAAATCTGACATTAACTTTATGAATGTATGAAAAGTCTAACCTGACGTTGGCTACTAGCAGCTAGCTGCCTGGCGTAAGGCTAGTTAACAAGAAAAAAACCGTAAGCTCCAAACTATACCTGTTTGAACTGTTAAATGTTACACAAAAAAAAAACAGTCTAGTTCCGATGCCAATATTTTAGGCTGTTGTACGGGTTTTATAGAATATTGTAATAAAATTCAGGCGGTGATTTAAGTTTAGACATGACTAGGCTAGTCCTATATAAAAACATTGACATCCCCACAATTGTTTTATACCTCAGAATTGTTTGTTTGGTTGTATTGTAAATTAGGCTTATAGGCTGTAATCAGATAGCCTCAAAGTTTTGAAGATTTTAACAGTCTAAAAGCTGAACTGACAATTACGTCGCAGAGTCAGCTGAGCTCTGACAATGAGGGTATGTTCACGAAGTCCGGCAGTTTGGCTGTCAGTGTTTGATCGTGATTAAAAAAAAGTACACATTCAAAATGCACCCCATCTATCTTCAAGATTGAACAACTATGTACAATTGAACAACTATACTGGCTAATGTAGGGTGAAGATGAAAAGCAAAAAAACAGGGATTAGAGCAGAAGCTTTGGCAAGCGGCCCTGCGTTGCTAAGTAACGAACACCTTTACTGAGCGCAGAGCACAAGTAAGCGCATTATCATAACATCCTTAACTGTGTTGTTATCGCCTCTGTCCAGAGATTACACCTTTGGTGACATATCATAAGTATTCTTGCCTTACCTTCGGTGGTACTTTTTGTCCTCTTAAAGCCGAAGTAGTCCCTCAGATCAAGCTGTCCTTGTCGCTTATTGTTGGCCATGTTGCTGATATCACCTGCTGCGCTGCTATCACTGACGCTGAATGACGTGACATATGTGCACGAGCCCCTCGTCCACAGTATTTTAGCGGCTAAAATACTGTGGATGAGGGGCACGTGACGTGCACATATAAAATGTAGAATGTTGAAAATTAAATAGTGGCAATATTTCAACATTAATTGATCCAATAACAGGGGATGGGAAGGGGGGATGGCCGTTTCATAAGGGGGATGGTTTTGACCATTTTAATACCTAAGGGGGATGCCATCCCCCCCCATCCCCCCTCAACTCGACTACTGGATGTGGTGCACTAAATAGGGTGCACGCCATTTTGTAGGGTGTTCGAATTCTCAGTGGTCCACTATATAGTGGACTTAAAATAGGGTACATACGATGTACCCTACATGTTACTCCCGTGTACCACAATGCAATGGGGTCGTGTTTTCCCGGAGGAGAAGAAGAAGCTGAATAACCGCGAAAACGAATACATTTAATAATGGAGTCTCCGGCTTTCGTTTAGAAATGTCAACAATTTATTTGGGATTTAACATGGAATATTTAACATTCAAAATTAATAAAACAAGGAGATGTAACATTCAACATCAATACAACCTCGTGAGTGCCCGGTTTGTTTACATGATGTTGGCGCATCTGTCTGCGTCACACAAATACCCGGCGCATTTACTGACGCAAATGACGTTTAGAAATCTTAAGTGTGGTGTCCGAATTCTCGTTTGTTCGTTCCCTAAATGGTGCACTATATCATGAACACTATATAGGGAATAGTGAGTGAGTGGATAGGGAACGATATCGAACACAGCTCCTGTTGGCGTTTCTCACCCACCGAAAAGTGTCACCCCAGGGGGCACTGCTGCATATTTTCTGCAATATGCTCTAGTTTGAAGCGTAGACAGGCATGACAAAAACATACATAAAACATAAGATCCCCCCCCCCAACCATTTACCTTTTTATTAAAGATGCTTAATAAATACATTTGATTGATTTGATTAGCATTTTACAGACCCATACAATGGATAGGGCGTTTAGCACGGTCCTTCACCGTTGCTTCTTTACCCATAAAAAGCTACAGTCAGTGTTAAATTACGCTGATTTACCTTTGAGCATTTCCTATTATAGGCTACTGTGTAAAATGCTGTTTAGAATTAATGTTAGCATCAAGAAAAGGAAGACCCACAGGAGATCTTATGTTTTTATTATAATGCACACGTACATGTTGCAGAAAATGTTCAACAGCGCACCCTGGGGTCCCACTTTTCGTTGAGGCGCAGAATTCGGTGTAACACCGGTAATGAATGTTTCTGAAAGACGGCATACCGATGTAACTAATTACTAAGGAATAAAATGTATGCAAATCTGTCTGGTACGTTTTATGAAGAATACGTTTCCAAAAAGTATCCATGTATCCAATGTTGACAACGTGACATATGGCTAAGCTAACAACATAAACAAGAGGAGATAGGAAAGGAATTTAACTGCGTGTTTGAGTTCAGAAGGGCCAAACGTGTGGCTACACACAGCCCTACAAAAGTCGTCAAGATTGAAAAAGAAAAAAATATTTGTTGCACAGCTGAACGCTGTATCACATCCTGAGGTTTTCTCAATTCACAACACGCATTGCATCAAAATGCATTCCATTCCATTCATCATTCCATCATTTCTCTCTCTTGAGGATTTCTACAATAGACACTGCCTTAGGAGAGCTCATAGCATCCTGAGAGACTCATCCCACCCAGCATGGGCGGAGCTTGGGGGTGGCTTTCGGGACTGAAGCCCCAAATCTCACGTCAAAAGCCCCAGATCTTTTTTAAGCTTTTGAAGTTATGACAACCCTGACATATTCCCTCATGTTTCGACTGGTAGTGATTTTCACCTCTTGAAATTGATTTATTTTCATTTCGAAAGAAACAACACATGGAAGCAATGGAAAATGCCATCTCTCGTTCGGTTGTTTAGAACGGTTTCCAGGACAACGTGACGTTTTCTAACCATCACGTCTCTCAGGAGTCTTGTTAAAGTAGCCTCAGGGTGTGCAACTAACATGGACATTAGAAATTATTTTTCTAAACCAACATCCAGTGATACCGTAGCAGCAGCAGCCCCTGCCAATGACCTGTCAAATGTTTCAGGTCAGTGAAAAATCACCTTGATGCGCGCTGGCCGGCAGCAGTTGTGCTGGTGCTAGGCTGCTATAATTACTCCTTTTACACAAAATAGATTGCCAGCGTTGTTTAAAATGTCAGAAATCCGTTTTTCTGATTGCGATTCTATCTCAGCCAATATTGCACAGTGTTGTGTGCTACCAAATGTTACCTTAAATTAAATGTTGAGGTCCACTGAATATCATGGAAGAGGTAAAAAATATCCATGTCTGACACATCGGTTATTTTAAACTCAAACTTTATTAACGATTTAGATAAGAAATGTACAGTTATCGCTTTGCTGCATTCGCTGTTTGACCAGCAGCCAACATGTTAACGATGTTACCGACGATGAGTGGCTGGTGCTAGACTCTCTTGTTTACTTTCAGCTTGCGTCCATATCCACGTTCATTGAACTTTGACCCCTTTTTAAATGAGTTCCAACAGAGTGATAGATGTAGCCTGGCACCGCCCACCTACCTACTTCCGCTCAAATTTCATTTCACTTCAGTACTAGGTCTGGGTCTGCTTAATATGAATGCGTTCCATGGAAACCAGATTTATGGCGGTCCAATCAGCGAACAGAGGGAGTGGCTGAGAACGATGACGTCTAGGTCGCACGCCAGTCAGAGGAAGACAATGGAGAAGTATACGAGAGAAGCTATTCGGTCTGTTGTGGGATCGCTGCCGAAAATCGATCAATTAAAGCCGGAGCAAGAACCAGCTTTGCTGAGTTTTGTTGGTGGCCATGATGTTGTGGCGCTTCTCCCTACCGGGTTCGGGAAAAGTTTGATTTCCCAGCTGGTTCCGTTAGTGGTGAAGGAGTTAGTTAAGGCGAACGCTAGCAATGCTAACCCAATAGTTGTTGTCGTCTCCCCTCTTGTTGCACTTATGGTGGACCAAGTGAAGGAGATTTTAATTATCATCAGTGATGTTTTTGGGGATATTGATGGGGATCTGCAATATGATTCAGAAGTATTTAACTGACCAAGATCTTTATTGCATTAACTACTTTGACAATGTTGATGATGATGTTGAAGATGCACTCATGAGCCATGTCAGTAGCTCTGAGTCTGAACAGTAAATATGGTGATGCTTGTGATCAGGGCCCCGTTTCCCGAAAGCATCTTTAGCCTAAGTGGATCGCAGAGTGGGTCGTACGAGCATCGTACAGTTTTCACACCGTTTCCCGAAAGCATCTTTGGTAACGAACGTCTTGAAAACGCTCGTAGCTAACGAGTGCTCCAGGGTACTCGTAGGACGCTAAGAGCCTCGTTAGCCTACTATAGCCTCAGTGGCGTAACCAGCGGACATTCCTAGTATTGGATGCGTTTTATTATAACACATTGGTAATGGTGTATCACATGCGTCTGAGCCTAATGTGGGCCATTATGTTCTTAGTTTGAGAGAGACAGTCCAGGAAATGTTTGAGCAGGCAGGGCACTTAAAATGTGCGAGAGAAAGTGGGGGAGATTTGTGCAGACTGACATAGGCTACTCATAAAATAGCCTAAAATAATGTAAAAAAAATAAATACAAAATAATAAATATTAATTATAAAAAAAATTAAATAAATGCAAAGGAGCAGGCAAAAGGCTGGGATATGGTGGTGATTGGTCACGTTGACGGGAATGTTTAGTGACATGTGGGAGGGTGGAGGGGGTTAAAAAAAAGTCTCAATCACTCTTCGACGTGCATGAAAACCAGCCGCGTAGTTATGAGGGAGGCCGTCTTCACACCGATCTTCCTCGTCGTCATCGTCCTCAATGTCCTCCGGTTCAACCAAAGCTACCTGCAATGTTGTGCAACATAGCGGTCACACATATCACAGCGCATGACTTGGCGGGCGAAAACTGGAGCCCTCCGCTGGACTTGTGAAGGCATCTAAAGCGCAACTTCCACCTTCCGATCGTGCGCTCAGGATTAGGACTGATATATATGTCGGCCTAGGCGTAATCAATTGTGTTTTAATATCTTTAGCATTCATATTATTGCAATCTATTCTTTTCGTAGGCTACTCTGCGGTTGGCCTTGATGGGGAGATATTTTAACCCTTTTTAACCCCATTTTCCTCAGACATTCCTGCGTCTCCCCCTGCGTCATAGCCCGTTTCAGCACCATGTCAGTAGACAGGTACAATCCCACGATCGTCGTGAGTGCAGCGAATGCGCGTTCACGTTAAGAGGAGTTTCGGGAAACGCTCCAAAGAAATTATCGATGGTTCGAAAGATCCATCGAGAGAATGATCTTACGAGCGAAGATCCATCGATATCGGGAAACGGGGCCCAGAACACTTAAACCCTCTGTGTACTTCTGCAGGATCATGGGCCGTTTCTCAATTCCTAGCACGCGTACTACGGACTCGATGGCTGCATCCGAATACCTAGTACATACTATTTCTGTCTAGTGTCTACTATGGCAAGCCGAGTGTGCCACAATTCGACTTCAATTAAACGCGTTCTGAAACGCCAGCACGCGTGCCCAGAACGCGTTTTGGTTTTCCAAAACGCGTTCCGGCGTTTCAGCGCGCGCGCCCAGAACGCGTTCCGGCGTTTCAGCGCGCGCGCCCAGCGTTTCAGCGCGCGCGCCCAGAACGCGTTCTGGCATTTCAGCGCGCGCGCCAAGAACGCGTTCCGGCATTTCTGCGCGCGCGCTCAGAACGCATATTAGCATATTAACAGCACGCGTGCTGTTAATATGCTAATGCGCTCCTCCCCTCAATTTTCTCAGCCAATAGATTTGAGCCGTTTTCACCCAATCATATGCTAGGGCAAACACACAGACAACATCAGTAGAGACCAGGGCCCCGTTTCCCGAAAGCGTCGTTAGCCTAAGTGGATCGTGAAGTGCGTCGAAAGGGCATCGTAGAGTTTTCACCGCGTTTCCCGAAAGCATCGTGGGGAACGAACGTCTTGAAAACGCTCGTAGCTAACGAGTACTCCAGGGGTGCTCGTAGGTACTCGTAGGACTCTAAGAGAATCGTCAGCTATAGCCTCAGTGGCGACACCATCGGACATTCCGTCTATTGGATGCGTTTTAGTAAAACGCATTGCGCCTTTATGTTCTTAGTTTGGTAATTAATAAAGATTATTAATTAATTTATTAATAAAGATGTTAAAATGGCCAAAATAAAACGGGACAGTCCAGAAAATGTTTGCGCAGGCAGGGCACTCAAAATGTGTGAGAGAAAGTGGGGGGATTTGTGCAGACTGACATAGGCTACTCATAAAACGTAGCATAAAATAATGTACAAAATAAAACACAATTAAAAAAATTAAAAATAAAGAAATAAAATAAATTATAAAAAACAAGCAAAGGAGCAGGCAAAAGGCTGGGATATGGTGGGGATTGGTCACGTTGACGGGAATGTTTAGTGACATGTGGGAGGGTGGAGGGGGTTAAAAAAAAGTCTCAATCACTCTTCGACGCGCATGAAAACCAGCCGCGTAGTTATGAGGGAGGCCGTCCTCACACCGATCTTCCTCGTCGTCATCGTCCTCAGCGTCCTCCGGTTCAAGCAATGCCACCCCAGCCTTAGCTGCAATGTTGTGCAACATAGCCGTCACACATATCACGGCGCATGACTTGGCCGGCGAAAACTGGAGCCCTCCGCCTGACTTGTGAAGGCATCTAAAGCGCAACTTCCACCTCCCGATCGTGCGCTCAACGATGCACCGGGCCAGACGGTGGGCTTCGTTGTATTCCTCATCAATACATACCTTACCCTATTTCCGGAGGGGCTTTTATAGCCAATCAAATTATCAATCAAGGAAACCCTTATGCGGAATCAGATTAAGTCGGCTCTCTTTGCTGCGCAAAGCATGTTTCAGAAATCAGCCCATTAAGATAAATGTAGTTGTCACACAAGCTATTTTTAATTTTTTGTCATATGGAATTATTTCAGGGGGGAAAATGCCGTGAAACGCACAGTGCATTCAGGATTAGGACTGATATATGTCGGTTTAAGCCTAATCAATTGTGTTTTAATGTCTTTAGCATTCATATAATTGCAGTCTATTTTTTTCGTAGGCTACTCTGCTGTTGTCCTTGATGGGGATATATTTTAACCCTTTTTAACACAATTTTCCTGCGACATTCCTGCGTCTCCCCCTCCTACAGAGCCCATTTAAGCACCGTGTCAGTAGACAGTTACAATCCTACGACGTCGTGAGTGCAGCGAATGCGCGTTCACGTTAAGAGGAGTTTCGGGAAACGCTCCAAAGAAATTATCGATGGATCGCAAGATCCATGGGGAGAATGATCGTACGAGCGAAGATCCATCGTTATCGGGAAACGGGGCCCAGAGCTCTTCTTTCGCGAATCAGTTTCTCTCACTCCTAATCAGGAGATTGTCGGCAGGTGCTGGTTGGACCGGGACCGCAGTGTATAGAGCCTGCCCAGACAGGCTTCTCCCTCCTCCCGGCATTTGATTTCTGCTGTTTGTTTGTAACACATGGACTGATGTTCACTTAATAACAATATAGTAATAACATACTAACTAACTAATATAAATATATGATTAATATATTCCTCACCATGACCTGACGTGTAGACACTGTGAAAAAGAAATAGGAAAAAGGTGACCAAAACGTTTCACTAAATTAAAGGCTATGAGTGAGTTTGTAGGTGAGTTACAAATGTATCAAGAGTAGAGGCCAGTTTAATGTGAAAAGGGATGGTTAAATGGTAAATGTTGTGAATATTTTGGGGGCAATTTTGGCTGCAATATTTTCTGCATTTATATAGGCTATACACCAACTATTTATGTAATGTGACAGGAGCAGGATGGAAGTCTTCCTAAAGGGCTTGGTCTGTTGGGTACCAATACCTACCAGTTGGTTACCAATAGTATCAGTTGTAGTAGTATCTATCTCCTCACCTCCCTATATTATATATATATATATATATATATATATATATATATATATATATATATATATATATATATATATATATATATAGTTTTTTCTATCTGTCTCATTCCAACTGATGAAGTGAATTATACCTCGTCTTATAGGCTACTACCACGTACAGGCTAAAACCTGCAACTGCATGTTAATACTTCAGACGGACTTATTTACTTCTAATGGAATTTTAACTCTAACTTCTGAACTCTTTTATTGTTTTTATTGTACTCAGAAGACGAATAAGCTGACTCATGTAATGCTGTAATAAATAAATGTAATAAACGATACGCTATAAATAAAAGTATTTTTTAATGATGTTATCATAGTTGCCACGGCACTTACCATACACAATGTTCGGTCAAGTAGCTTAGATAGTGTATAGTCAAAGTGTATGTACTTGTAGTGTTCACCACCTCCACATTAACCACCTAATTTGAAACATCTTAACATCTTTCGACTTTAAGAACGACACAACAGAAAAGATTCGCGAAAGAAGAGCTCTGGTCTCGACTGATGTTGTCTGTGTGTTTGCCCTAGCATATGATTGGGTGAAAACGGCTCAAATCTATTGGCTGAGAAAATTGAGGGGAGGAACGCATTAGCATATTAACAGCACGCGTGCTGTTAATATGCTAATATGCGTTCTGAGCGCGCGCGCAGAAATGCCGGAACGCGTTCTTGGCGCGCGCGCTGAAATGCCAAAACGCGTTCTGAGCGCGCGCGCTGAAACGCTGGGCGTATGGCAAGCCGAGTGTGCCACAATTCGACTTCAATTAAACGCGTTCTGAAACGCCAGCACGCGTGCCCAGAACGCGTTTTGGTTTTCCAGAACGCGTTCCGGCGTTTCAGCGCGCGCGCCCAGAACGCGTTCCGGCGTTTCAGCGCGCGCGCCTAGCGTTTCAGCGCGCGCGCCCAGAACGCGTTCTGGCATTTCAGCGCGCGCGCCAAGAACGCGTTCCGGCATTTCTGCGCGCGCGCTCAGAACGCATATTAGCATATTAACAGCACGCGTGCTGTTAATATGCTAATGCGCTCCTCCCCTCAATTTTCTCAGCCAATAGATTTGAGCCGTTTTCACCTAATCATATGCTAGGGCAAACACACAGACAACATCAGTCGAGACCAGAGCTCTTCTTTCGCGAATCTTTTCTGTTGTGTCGTTCTTAAAGTCGAAAGATGTTAAGATGTTTCAAATTAGGTGGTTAATGTGGAGGTGGTGAACACTACAAGTACATACACTTTGACTATACACTATCTAAGCTACTTGACTTGAGTTAATCCTTGTAATGTGGACAGCAGTCTGATTTATGGTTTTATGGTAATCTTACGCATATGCATAGTTGTGGCCTATGTATTATGTACAATGTGTAAAGATGAACTTCACACCTTAGTCACACATCAGTTGACCAATCACAAGTCAGCTGGATGGATGGGCAGTGCCCTAGCTTGAGACAAAGACCAGATTTGTATAAATCACATTACTTTTGAAAAACTGACCCTGAAGTCCTTGATATTGTCTCTTCTCTATTGGCCTCTGCGGGAGTGTGTGTGTGTGTGTGTGTGTTTTTAAATATATATCTGGTTGTGATTCGTTTAATTTGGTTTACCTGGTTACATTTAAGTTTATTCGTAACTGTTCTTAATGGAGTCAGATGAATCTGTAGTTTCTCCTATTCTTCTCCATTGTTCAGAACTGAAGTATTTTTAAGCTTTAAGTTTCTATTTACAGAGGTGATGGACTTGGTGGGGACTTGATGTCCCTTATTGAGACTACGGTAATAGTAACATTATGATGATTATTAATAAATAGCATCTCAAGTCTGTCAGTCTCTCTCCAACAGGCTGTGTATATTTTGGTCTGTCTCTTTCCCCCAAGCCTGCAGATAGAGCTGTCCGGATGGGCAGGTACTGAATCAAAGGAAGGCCTAATTGGGCAGACTTTAAAGCCTCTTGCTGAGCATGCTGCTCTCTGGCTCTGCTTGCTGCTCCGGCCTGTTGTTACACAGGGCTGGCTGCAGCTTTTTTCTCCTTTACTGGTTTTTGACTTGTATAACAGTGTGGTCTTCTCTGTCAGTTGTACCTGTGTGGCCACATGCTGCTCTGGGTGTAGTAGTACCAGATAGGTTAAATGTAGAGAAAGAATTTCCACAACGGCTTAATAAAGTACACTATTATTGTATTTTTTCTATTACATTTTATATATTCTATATATATATAGTTTTTTCTATCTGTCTCATTCCAACTGATGAAGTGAATTATACCTCGTCTTATAGGCTACTACCACGTACAGGCTAAAACCTGCAACTGCATGTTAATACTTCAGACGGACTTATTTACTTCTAATGGAATTTTAACTCTAACTTCTGAACTCTTTTATTGTTTTTATTGTACTCAGAAGACGAATAAGCTGACTCATGTAATGCTGTAATAAATAAATGTAATAAACAATACGCTATAAATAAAAGTATTTTTTAATTATGTTATCATAGTTGCCACGGCACTTACCATACACAATGTTCGGTCAAGTAGCTTAGATAGTGTATAGTCAAAGTGTATGTACTTGTAGTGTTCACCACCTCCACATTAACCACCTAATTTGAAACATCTTAACATCTTTCGACTTTAAGAACGACACAACAGAAAAGATTCGCGAAAGAAGAGCTCTGGTCTCGACTGATGTTGTCTGTGTGTTTGCCCTAGCATATGATTAGGTGAAAACGGCTCAAATCTATTGGCTGAGAAAATTGAGGGGAGGAGCGCATTAGCATATTAACAGCACGCGTGCTGTTAATATGCTAATATGCGTTCTGAGCGCGCGCGCAGAAATGCCGGAACGCGTTCTTGGCGCGCGCGCTGAAATGCCAGAACGCGTTCTGGGCGCGCGCGCTGAAACGCTGGGCGCGCGCGCTGAAACGCCGGAACGCGTTCTGGGCGCGCGCGCTGAAACGCCGGAACGCGTTCTGGAAAACCAAAACGCGTTCTGGGCACGCGTGCTGGCGTTTCAGAACGCGTTTAATTGAAGTCGAATTGTGGCACACTCGGCTTGCCATATGGGCGCGCGCGCAGAAACGCCGGGACGCGTTCTGGGCGCGCGCGCTGAAACGCCGGAACGCGTTCTGGAAAACCAAAACGCGTTCTGGGCACGCGTGCTGGCGTTTCAGAACGCGTTTAATTGAAGTCGAATTGTGGCACACTCGGCTTGCCATAGTCTACTACTTGACCATACTACACTTGACTGTGTAGTACGGTCTACATACATGCGTAGAACGCCTCCGAACGCCGCCGAAACTCCACCGGATGTTTGGAGATGACGTATCTCCCCCCAGATGGCGGCAAAATGTACCTGTTTTCCGTCTTGTTATCGTTGCTATTAAATAAAAAAATGTCTCTTTCTACGCGAATGGCTCTTGAAATGGATATCTCTGCTAGAAGGCGTCGTCGTCGGTCATCTCGTAGAGCGACTTACCGGCAGGTTATGTTGTATATATGTGGACATTTGGTAAGTCATTTTTTTGGAATAATAAATACATTTACAGTTATTTGTTACTCCGTGAAAAAGACGATTGAAGTTAATTTTTCCTTTTTTATTGAACACACACACACACACACACACACACACACACACACACACACACACACACACACACACACACACACACACACACACACACACACACACACACACACACACACACACACACACACACACACACACACACACACACACACACACACACACACACACACACACAAATAAAAAGCCGCTGTTGGTGGTGTCGGGTCAGCCATCTCTTCTTCGTTTGTTACCAGACTCCGGTTGCATTGTGGGATAGCGTAGTGTGGTCCGTGGTTCACTTTGGCGGTAGTATGCATTCGGAAACGATTTCCGTACTACAGAATGCATACTGGGTATTCGGACGCGCTAGATTTTTCGCATACTACAAAATGCATACTATATAGTATGCAAGTACGAGTATTCGGATGCAGCCGATGACTTGCAAGTACGTACTTGGCAAGTCCGTACTTCAAGCACAGACTTGCGAGCCCGCGAGTACGTACCTGCAATTGGAACAGCAGCGGACTCGATGACGTCACCACCTCGGCTCGTCCGTTAACTGTGCTACGGCCTCATTTCGGCATATACTACTGAACAATATAAACAAATGATATAAAACAAAATCCCAGCCTCTTTCATTTTCAAATAGTATGTAAATATTCTGAATGAATAAAAATGTAAAAGATATGCGTGTCCTGTCATGTGTACAAGCTATACACACACGACTTTATATATATATGTTTATATATTATCTTACATTATTATTATTATTATTATATTATATATTATTATATTCGTGAAACAATATAATAATATAATAGCTTACAATTAATAGCTTATAGATAATAGCTTACAGTTGTGCGTCTTCTCCATGTTGTCCGCCATTGTACTGCTGCGAGTGCGAAATGCATCCTGGGATTTATAGCGGTTGCAAGTACAAACGAGCAGAGCCCGGCTGTTTCCCAAAGTGAAGGCTGCAGCCTTGCTAGGACGCGTCCTTGCTAGTCGCGTCCTATGGAGATGAGACTAGAGTGCTAGCTCGAGTGCTTCCTAGCGTTTGTAATGTCGGACTTTGGGAACGACTTGGTAGTGTGGAAGCGCTACCGCTTTTTAATACTGCGTGTCCGCTTGTAAACACATGTGCGCTTATGAATAAAACATGGCAGCAATCAAGCTGATCGATATTTGACTTTTGTCTGTTATGAATGCGGTCATGTCTCCTTCGCATGGAGCCTCTTTGGGGAAGTCACAAAAGCTTTGTTGTGGTTGATCGAATTGTCTTTATTAAAAGGTAAATCCATTCAATTTTTATAAAACTAAGTGAAATTGGCTGAGAACTTAATTCATGCATCACATTTACAGTACGGTTGATTACTATTATGCAGGGGGAAAAAGACAAAGAGATGATAAACGTGTATTTATTTGGATATATTATTTAACTGATCTGATTCATTCATTCATATATGCCTACAATCTACCAGTGCTTTGAACACATAAGTATATCATATAAAATACAATTATATACGTTCATTAAAAATTACAAACATTGCAAATGATCGGTTGTGCATTAATTTTACAACATTGTATAGTGGCACTATCCCTTCCACCGGTAAACAAATGTTTGTGCGCCACCCTAACGCATCGTGCCCACTGCACCGTCAGTCAACGGACGTGGGAAGGCGTGGCTGACGGATGGGGGAGTAGTCTTTGCAGAGGCATCCGTCAGCCAATCAAATCGCTTCGCCGGGTTCTTCCCGCTTCTTCCTGCTTGTTGCGAGGCAAGATGACCCGCTTTCCCGCTTTCCAGTATCGTAAGAGCCCGAGTCGCGTCACAGTGCTTAAATTTGCATACGAGGTCTGATTGGATGATGGAACCGTCGCTGCCGAAAAAGTTGAACATTTTTCAACTTTCTGACGGTGGCGAACGCTCCAACTGAACGGACGGATCCACAATGCATTGCGCGTCCGTCCCCATTCAAAGTCAATGGGCAACGGTCAACTGACGGAGGTAGTGGGCACGGGGCGTAAGGCGAACAAAAGCCTCCGTTTGCTGGGCTGACACTAAAAAAAACGATTCAACACAAACATAAATAGGTATACATAAATAATGTAATCTTGTGAGCGAGTAAATTTACATTGGTGACAGTGGTGTTTAACACCAGCTACGTCCATGCAAAATATAGCAACGTATCATTAAGTTGCAAAAACGTTTGAAAAGTGGCACAGGTCTTTATTTGCATTAACATGATGAATCTATAAAAAGCAATACGGCACAAAATATTTCTTTGTGTACTGTATTTATATTTTCCTGCAGGCCCTTTTATTTTTTATATAGCCTAGTTATGTATGGCCAAAGTCATCATCATCTCATTTTCGTCCGCTTATCCGGGGTCGGGTCGCGGGGGGAGCAGCTCAAGCAGGGGGCCCCAGACTTCCCTTTCCCGGGCCACATTGACCAGCTCTGACGGGGGGATCCCGAGGCGTTCCCAGGCCAGTGTTGAGATATAATCTCTCCACCTAGTCCTGGGTCTTCCCCGAGGTCTCCTCCCCACTGGACGTGCCTGAAACACCTCCCAAGGAAGGCGCCCAGTGGGCATCCTTGCCAGATGCCTGAACCACCTCAGCTGACTCCTTTCTAAGTAAAGGAGCAGCGGCTCTAATCCGAGTTCCTCACGGATGGCTGAGCTTCTCACCCTATCCCTAAGGGAGACGCCAGCCACCCTTCTGAGAAAACTCATCTCGGCCGCTTGTACCCGCGATCTCGTCCTTTCGGGTATCACCCAGCCCTCATGACCATTGGTGAGGATAGAAACGAAGATCGACTGGTAGATCGAGAGCTTTGCCTTGCGGCTCAGCTCTCCCTTCGTTACAACGGTGCGGTAAAGCGAACGCAATACCGCCCCCGCTGCTCAGATTCTCCGGCCAATCTCACGCTCCATAGTACCCTCACTCGCGAACAAGACCCCGAGGTACTTGAACTCCTTCACTTGGGCTAAGGACTCATTTCCTACCTGGAGTAAGCAATCCACTGGTTTCCTGCTAAGAGTCATGGCCTCAGATTTAGCGGTGCTGATCCTCATCCCAGCCGCATCACACTCGGCCGCCAGCCGATCAAGTGATGCATGGCCAAAGTACATGGGCATAATGGAATTTCTTCCATTTCTTGTGTTCAATGTTCAATGTGTTATACATGGTAGGTACGGTATGACCACCTTAAATAATAAGTGTGTGTCTGTGTGTGTGTGTTTATATGCGTATATATGTGTATGTATAGGCCTATGTGTATATATTAGAGCTGTCAGTTAAACGCGTTATTAACGGCGTTAACGCAAACCAAATTTAACGGCGTTAAAAATTTTATCGCGCGATTAACGCAATTACTTTATAAAAAAAAAAAAAAACTTTTTTTTTTTTTTTTTTTCTTTGGCTCAAAACAAAGAAGCAGTAGCCTGACTGCTATGTTCAAATGACATTTGTTCAAAGCAGTCGTTTAATTGCACTATAGGCTCTTTTTTTGTATCGTCCTGTTTTGATCAGTGTATATGCCAATGTTGTTATCAATAAAAAATAATTTGCACAAGGCAAGCCGATGCACTTCACCATGTTGATAAGAGAATTAAAATGAGAAGAATTATGGGACAAAAAAATCAAGGGATATTTAGCATAGAAAAATAATTTGCGATTAATCGCGATTAATTAGAGTCAACTATGACATTAATGCGATTAATCACGATTAAATATTTTAATCGCTTGACAGCTCTAGTATATATATGTAGTGTGCTGTCTATGTGGACCTTCCTGTGTCTTGAATAAAGTTATAATAATAATAATAATAATACAGTTAATGTCCCGCTCAATATAATTTCATCTGTCATTGGCTATTTTTCGAAAATAATGGTAGTTTAAAAAAGAAATGCCTCGTAAATGTGCAATGATAAACTGCTCTAACAGTGGAAACGGATTGTCCGTCTTTTCGTTTCCCAAGGACAGAAAAGGGTAACGTTTTTGCTTGCTCCTGTATGACTGGTCCTAGGCTACCTGAGCCCGGATAAAATCGCGAGTGTCGAGACTCAAGCACTTAACTTACCTTAACCGATTGTTCCATACAAATTGTTTGTTAACGATTTAACAACTTCAACATCTGCTATTACTCCAGTTCTTTTTTTGTAGGACTTACTTGGGCTAATGACCTTGCACAGAGCGAAAACCATCTACACCACTGGTCATTGATTGCTATGCATTCACTGATCTTTACAGATGGGTTTGTTTTAAGCCATTGAATATAATTGCTCTGCCCTGCAACACATTATAAGCTACGCATGTTTGTTAAATGAGAAATATGGTCTGGGTCACATTGAAACAGTAACAGTTGTATAACAGTAATTATCTAAACATTAGCCTATACCAACATTGCAACAGGCAAGTTTATTCAAACATCACAATAACAAGAACACAATAAGAACTAATAGTAAATAAAATTAAAAAAGATAAATTATTTAACAACACTAAACATACAGAACAGAGACAGGGAAAAAGGACAGAGGAAGAAGACTTCTCCGTTGTCACAGCATCAATGTCCAACTGTAGAGATCAAGAAAGGAAGTGGCATGAGGAGGAGCACAACAGAACACTGTTCTCTAGGAAATTGTTTACTGATGTAAACTTAATGGATGCAGTTTTAAAATTATGATTCTAATCCAGGTTTCTATTTCAGGAGAAAGAAATGGCTCATAATCGTTACTAAAAAAAAAGCTTTATCATCGGCACTAGTGAGGATTAAAAAAAAACACTCTGTAAGTTACATACATATGTAAAACATTTGCGCATTTCTTTTTTTTACATTAGCTCACTTAAACTCGGTAACTAGTAAGCAAGAAAAAGCCTTACCTCCAACAGCTGGTATTATCGTTGCGGGAAGTGCTTCAGAAACTGCCGTAAAGCAGTACCTCTGACAGTGTGACGTCATCGCATTTTTTGAACACCTTTTTAGAACAGATAGGCCTACGTGACCTTAAAAAATGCAATATTCAGCTGAGTTTATTATTTTAGCCCCACCTTTTGAAATCAACTTTCAAATTACTTGACAAAAAATTACATCGTGAGAAAAGTGGATTTTGAGGATAAAACCCCATAGGCTCCCATTCATTCTGGACTCGCCTACGAGCGCCCCGCATGGACAGAGATTATTACTGCAACCATTCGAGAAAACCGGAACTAACCAGCGAGTGCCCATTCTGCTCATATTAGACATTCTCTGACACGAGCCACCTCCGATGCATGCTCGGTGAAACCATGGACATAATAAAGGATGGACCACAGACTGGAAAATGGCCGCCCATTCATTCCTATACAAACTGCTCAGTGGCGCAGGGTAACATACAGGAGCGATTTGCTTCTGCGTTATGGGGCCAAGACACGTGACCTAGTCTGTGACGTACCGGATGCAGAGATCTTCTTCTTCTTCTAGTTTAGTGGATGATCATAGTTTTTCCCCATATACCGCCACCTACTGGACTACTACACAGGAGTTTGTGACAAGGACGTTGGCAAATGATACTTTAAATCATAAAAGTAAATTCAAAGAAAAAGCCAAACTAACGAAACAAAATAAACAAAATAAAACAAACTAACAAAAGAAATGAATAAATAAAAATAAAAAAGGCACCCAGTGCAACTTTATGTAAACATTCAATGAAAAATAAACATTCAATTTCTAGTCTTTTTTACACGTAGTAAGTTTTAACAACTCCATACCATTACATATCGACATTCAAGGAGCAAAGATGAGACGTCGCTGTGTGGTGAGAACTGATAGAAAATCGTAAACAACAACAATCGCCGGTGGGGAGAAGCCATTTTTCCATTGACTGGAAGCCTGCTTTATTTATTGTAGGTTACAAAAAATAAAGAAAATGGCGGCATTGTTGTTGTTATCGATTTTCTATCAGTTCTCACCACACAACGACGTCTCATCTTTGCTGCTTGAATGTCGGTATGTAATGGTATGGAGTTATTGAAACTTACTACGTGTAAAAAAGACTAGAAATTGAATGTTTATTTTTAAGCCTCGAAAGTTGCACTGGGTGCCTTTAAGGTTAGATTCTTCTAATTAGGTTAGTGTCTTTTAGCTAATTTATCAGCAATTTCATTGCCATATATTCCATGGTGGGCTGGAATCCAACAGAACTGAATAACACATGCAGCCATTTGGACACCATTCTATGATAGCTGATAACCAAGGTACACACTGTAATACTATAATCAAGAGGACATACAGGCAGTTCAAATAAAAAGAGATAGAACTTTATTGATCTGGAAACTTCATAAATATGTGAGATTGCTCCATATAATACCATAGTAACATAGTAAACGTATGTAGGCCTAAAAAATTCAGTTCAATGTTATTGCTTAAGAAACAGATTCCTTCCAACTAACTATTTACGAAAAATGCAATCAATAATTTATATAAAAGTAAATGTTTACATATCGACCAGCAACGAAGTTGGAGTAGCCTAGGCCTACCCAAATAATGAATTGTAATACACCAACATTGTCAACTGTCATACATAGCTAACCATAACCCTTTCATACATAGCTAAACAAGCAAATGAAAATGAAATACCTACCAACGCAACTGAAATGTTAATATTAGACAATTAACAATATTATGAAAATTACGTAGGTCTCCCATAATCATTCAGGTAATCAATACGTCCGTGCCTGTTACAGCTATTTCAATGATATGTGTGTTATATATCTGTGTTCAATGCCATTCATATTAAGTAAAAGGACAAATCTCAGACTTTGGAAGTTAATGGAGTTAATGGAAGTTAATTCGGAATTTAATTTAATTCGGAAGTTAATGGAGCCGTGCACTTCAAAATAGGTCCATAGCAAGGAGTTGTTTGTTTCAGTACAACTCCTTTCAGCTGCCCACCCAACATAAACTGCTAATAAAACGCTTGAGGAGGCGTTTTGAAAAGAAAAAACTTACATTTTTTTAGAACAGGGTAGAAATATAATTATGAGCCTTTGATTGATATCCAGACATTTTTTGCGCAGACACAATCCTGTTCCCCACTTGTATTGGAGTGGACGGCGATATCTACTTCTGGGCCACATGAAATGACGGACCCCCGTCCACAGCCAGCTTAAACAGCTGCAATACCAGGCTTGGCCTCTGAGCACTGGTGGATTGCGGAAGTATGCGCCTATCCTGGGGGCCTGGGGGGAAACGGCGAGATCGAGCATGCATCAAGAACACTTCCGGGTTTTACGACAGTCCTCGCTTGATGCGTACATCGAATTGGAACAGTGCTCGGGCAACGACTGATGTCGTTTCACGAGTCCACGAGCACGCACAAGTACGCGAATTGAGAAACGGCCATGGTTGGTGTCATTTGTGCAATTTGACAAAACTGCACATGCACCTGCTAAATAAAAGTTGACAACAAACATTATCTCTGTCCTTACTAGCGAATATTAATTTAGAATGTACAACTGTTCCTTGAACTCTTAAATCAGATAAACAAAACCTGCAGCTATCGTTCAGAGAAATCTTCACGCTTCATCTTGACCGTTTCTCAATTCGCATACTTGTGCGTGCTCGTGTGCTCATGGACTCGTGAAACGTCATCAGTCGTTGCCCGAGCACTGTTCCAATTCGAAGCACGCATCAAGCGAGTACTGTCGTAAAACCCGGAAGTGTTCTTGATGCGTGCTCGATCTCGCCGTTTCACCGAGCATGCATCGGAGGTGGCATGTGTGTGCTTGCAACCGCTATAAATCCCAGGATGCATTTCGCACTCGCAGCAGTACGATGGCGGACAATATGGAGAGAAGGGCCGCTGGGCAGGCCCTTTCTGCGCCGTACAGGTGTCGCAGCAGTGGACATGCAACTCCACGTCCCGTGGACAGCCCGGCCAGTAGAACCGCCCCCGCAGGCAGCAGGGTCTTGGCGTTCCCGTAGTGCCCCGCTCCCACCGAGCCGTGGACCAGCTGCAGCACCTGGGGACGAAGCGCACGGTGCAGAAGGTTTTTCTTACCCCTAGGGTCCTGCCAGCTGTGGTGGACCACCCCGTTGTGGAGCCGGAGGCATCCCCACTGGGAGTGGTAGGCCTTCACCTCACGCCCTCGTGCCGACACCTCCGGCCAGCTGGGCCGCTGCCCCGCCTCCAGCCAGTCCCTCACCAACGCCAGGGTCTCATCGGCCCGCTGCTGCTGCTCCAACTGACTCGCCGTCAGCAGGAGCCAACCCTCCGCCTCACCGATGGTCTGGTCAGCCTCGGTGGTCTGGAGAGCCACCACCATCGGAGACTCATGGACCCGCTCCTCCTGTCGCAGGCAGTAGCGACACTCCAGGACCGCACAGGGCCGCCGGGAGAGTGCGTCGGCGTTGTTGTGTATACGCCCCGCCCGATGCTGGATCTCAAAGTCGTATTCTTGCAGAATCTCCAGCCATCGAGCCACATGAGGGACTCATGGTCGGTGGGAGTTGTGGTGGACGCTGCCGGGGACGCTGGGGCGAGGTCCAGGCCTGGAAACACTCTTCCTCGTCGTCCTCGTCCTCGTCCCGCTCGTAGTCCGCCTGCCGGACGTGAGGTCGGGGGGCACCGGACGGCTGTAGGTCGGACAGCTCCTGCTCCGCCCGTTCCGCCAGCTCAAGAGCCACATCGAGGTTCGGGGGCCCGGCGAGGCGGACGTGCCGTCCCAGCCGCGGCGGGGCAAGTCCTCGGAGGAACGATTGAAGGGCTAGTTCCTCCCTAGCCGCAGCAGGGAAGTCTGGGTAGCCTCGTTGGGCGTACAGCAGTACGTCCGCTGCGTAGGCCCCCAAACGTTCCCCCTCCCGGCGGCGTCGGCTGGTCAGCAACTCCCGGCTGTGGCTCACGACCCTCCGCTGCCCGAAACGCCTCTCCAAGGCCAGGGTCAGGGCCTGGAGGTCCAGCTGGTCTGCTGGGGCCAGGTCCAGCAGAACCTGCAACGCCGTTCCCTCCAAAGCTAGGGCAAGCTGGGCGGCGGACTCGTCCATACCCCAGCCGTAGTATCGCGCGGCGATCCTCAACTGCGCCAGGTAAGGTTCCAGTGGCGTTGCTCCAGAAAACTTGGGCAGCCTGGCCACCAGGTGGCGACCGACCGCCGCCGATCCTGCGACACCGCCAACGGCCACTGGATGGCGGTATTGTGCCGCCGTCGCGCCAAGCCATTCCTCCGAGTCTTCCTCCTTTGGACGCGTCATGTCGGAAAACGTGTCTTTTTCCATAATCCCACTTCTGACACCAATGTAGCGCCGACCAGGAAGAACAGGGAGTCCAGTGTTGCCAACTCTTCAGGAAGGAAAGTAGCTATTGGCTCTCCTAAAAGTCGCCAGAAGTCGCTAGATGACGTCATCGCCTAATTTGCATAACTGGAAGTATAAAAAAAAAAAAAAATCTTTTTTTGCTTAGTCCCAATTTTTTTTACCATAAATGGCAGCGTTGTTTGAGCTGAACTGTAAGGCTTTGCCTTTAAAATATGCTTTTGGGTTGAACTGTGTTTCTTGACATCACTGAGTTTGGCACAGAAATCGACCTTGCAATAGCTGCAGTATGCTCGTTTCCCGATATCGATGGATCTTCGCTCGTAAGATGGTGCGAAAGGTGGATCTTTCGAACCATCGATAATTTCTTTGGAGCGTTTCCCGAAACTCCTCTTAACGTGAACGCGCATTCGCTGCACTCAAGACGATCGTAGGATTGTACCTGTCCATTGACATGGTGCTGAAACGGGCTATGACGCAGGGGGAGACGCAGGAATGTCGGAGGAAAATGGGGTTAAAAAGGGTTAAAATATCTCCCCATCAAGGCCAACCGCAGAGTAGCCTACGAAAAGAATAGATTGCAATAATATGAATGCTAAAGATATTAAAACACAATTGATTAAGCCTAGGCCGACATATATATCAGTCCTAATCCTGAGCGCACGATCGGGAGGTGGAAGTTGCGCTTTAGATGCCTTGACAAGTCCAGCGGAGGGCTCCAGTTTTCGCCGGCCAAGTCATGCGCTGTGATATGTGTGACAGCTATGTTGCACAACATTGCAGCTAAGGCTGGGGTAGCTTTGGTTGAACCGGAGGACATTGAGGACGATGACGACGAGGAAGATCGGTGTGAGGACGGCCTCCCTCATAACTACGCGGCTGGTTTTCATGCACGTCGAAGAGTGGTTGAGACTTTTTTTTAACCCCCTCCACCCTCCCACATGTCACTAAACATTCCCGTCAACGTGACCAATCCCCACCATATCCCAGCCTTTTGCCTGCTCCTTTGCTTGTTTTGTATAAAAAAAAAAAAATTTTTTTTTTTAATTTTATGTATTTATTTATTTATTTATTTTTTTTACATTATTTTATGCTACGTTTTATGTGTAGCCTATGTCAGTCTGCACAAATCCCCCCCACTTTCTCTCGCACATTTTAAGTGCCCTGCCTGCTCAAACATTTCCTGGACTGTCTCTCTCAAACTAAGAACATAATGGCCCACATTAGACTCAGACGCACGTGATACACCATTACCAATGTGTTATAATAAAACGCATTCAATACTAGGAATGTCCGCTGGCTACGCCACTGAGGCTATAGTAGGCTAACGAGGCTCTTAGCGTCCTACGAGTACCCTGGAGCACTCGTTAGCTACTCGTGACTCGTGAGCGTTTTTAAGAGGTTCGTTACCAAAGATGTGTTGGGAAAAATAACCTGCTGAGTACATCACATGTGCATTATTGAGGATGAGGATGAGGCTAACTCCTACCCTAGCCTGATGAGCACATCACATGGCAGACACATTACAATATAGTCAACTCTTGCTCTAACCCAACGAACACATAACACAAATATGATAATATAGTCAGGTCAAGGCCGGAGCCGAAGGCCCCATTTCCCCATCCAGGCAAATGGTAGACACTCAGACAATGCACCAGTCATCCTCAAGAACGGGAGAGCCACATTAATTTATCACACAGGAGACATTTTGAGAGCTCTCCCCTGTTAGGAGGAACCAAGAGATACACCTGCCCATACCAGGGCCTGAGAGCCACATTAAATTATCCCACAGGAGACACTTCGGGGGGGCGCTCCCCCGTTTTAATTTATCACACAGGAGACATTTTGAGAGCTCTCCCCCGTTAGGAGGAACACAAGAAGATACACATGCACATACCAGGGCCTGAGAGCCAAGGTCAAGCAAAAACACACAGAACCACGCACACCTCAAACGCACACACCTCATCGAGAGGAGGATACAGCATAAACTGTATCACACAGGGACTCTTCATCTTCTTCTGAAGCAGACCTTCCACGGAGGCGAAGCTCTGATTAGGGACTTAGACATATTCGATCTCTCACGCTTTATGACTCAGTATAACCGTTGCCACTTTACTTAATAAATCCAAGGTCCTCGTGCCGACAGACTTTATTACCTCTCCGTCTCATTTAATCTGGTCCAGTAACTAGACAGACCGTTTTTCCCCTCAATTTGGTGACCCCGACGTGATCCTTTCTGAATTGAACCGCAACTGGGAAACGAGAGACGGAGAGCGGCACGACCTCGGGACCCCGGAGCACCGGACCGATTCCTGCAGTCTCACCTCGCGGCCGCCCAACAAAAGGTAGGCAGAACCTGTTGATAAAATCCAAACTCTGCATAGTTATATAGGAACCACATTAGGAGGTGAGACTGTGAGAGCGGTTCGCTACGGGATATCTCGTGGGGACGAATAGGACTGCATCCCAGCATTTCCCCATAAACCCGAAACGCGTGACACATCGAATATCGGCTCGTTGCATGGTGAAGGAATACCCACGAGACCATAGGGCCTATAAGAATCGGGCATAGTGATACAAGACTACCGATGGCCAAGTAATGGATGTGTAATAAATACACCTGTGCCTTAAGGGGGTTAGAGTCCCTCGGGTGGGGTTAGAGTCCCCACCTATGTCTTAAGGGGGTTAGAGTCCCTCGGGTGGGGTTAGAGTCCCCACCTATGTCTTAAAGGGGGTTAGAGTCCCTCGGGTGGGGTTAGAGTCCCCACCTGTGTCTTAAGGGGGTTAGAGTCCCTCGGGTGGGGTTAGAGTCCCCACCTATGTCTTAAAGGGGGTTAGAGTCCCTCGGGTGGGGTTAGAGTCCCCACCTATGTCTTAAAGGGGGTTAGAGTCCCTCGGGTGGGGTTAGAGTCCCCACCTATGTCTTAAAGGGGGTTAGAGTCCCTCGGGTGGGGTTAGAGTCCCCACCTATTTCTTAAATGGGGTTAGAGTCCCTCGGGTGGGGTTAGAGTCCCCACCTGTGTCTTAAAGGGGGTTAGATTCCCTCGGGTGGGGTTAGAGTCCCCACCTGTGTCTTAAAGGGGGTTAGAGTCCCTCGGGTGGGGTTAGAGTCCCCACCTATGTCTTAAAGGGGGTTAGAGTCCCTCGGGTGGGGTTAGAGTCCCCACCTATTTCTTAAATGGGGTTAGAGTCCCTCGGGTGGGGTTAGAGTCCCCACCTGTGTCTTAAAGGGGGTTAGATTCCCTCGGGTGGGGTTAGAGTCCCCACCTGTGTCTTAAAGGGGGTTAGAGTCCCTCGGGTGGGGTTAGAGTCCCCACCTGTGTCTTAAAGGGGGTTAGAGTCCCTCGGGTGGGGTTAGAGTCCCCACCTGTGTCTTAAAGGGGGTTAGAGTCCCTCGGGTGGGGTTAGAGTCCCCTTCTTTGTTTGTGTCAGGGTGTGGGTGTCTCCCTGTGTTTCCCTCCTGTGTTGATTACTGTTCCCTCCCCTAATGTGTCTCAGCTGCTCCTCGTTGTGTTTGTTATTTAAGCCCTCGTCTTTCCTTTGTTCGTTGTGCTGTCATTGTGGTTTGTGTGTGGTTTGCTGTGGTTAGTGTTGGTTGTAGTCCTGCGTGTTCCGTGTTCCTTGTTCCCTTTCGAGTTCCCTGTTGTCTCCCGAGTTCCGAGTTGTCTCCCGAGTTCCCCGATACCTGTGCCTTAGCCTTTAGGTCTGAATAAAGTGCAGTTTCCCTCAATACCGTCTGCGTTTGGGTCCTACCTGCCTGCCTGCACCGCCAGCATACCCTAACAGAATGACAGCACCCCGATGGGACCCAGCGGACGCTCAATTTGGCCGTAAGTTGGAGGATTTACTAGCCAAAATAAATAAGACAATGGAGCGCTGGGAGGGTGTGGGGAACCACCCGGTTCCTCCTGGTACTCCAGCTCCCGCACTGACTCCGGTCCCCGAGCCCTGTCCGGTTCCTGAGCCCACTCCTCGCTTTCCGGCGTGGTACCGGCCTGTTCGCCTGCTTGAGGTGGTCCGTCCTCCGCTTCTGCCTGGCCTTCTACCAGAGGGGACCCGCCCTCTACCTGGCCTTCCACCAGAGGGGACCCGCCCTCTGCCTGGCCTTCTACCAGAGGGGACCCGCCCTCTACCCTGTCCACCAGAGGGGACCCGCCCTCTACCTGGCCTTCTACCAGAGGGGACCCGCCCTCTACCTGGCCTTCTACCAGAGGGGACCCGCCCTCTACCTGGCCTTCTACCAGAGGGGACCCGCCCTCTGCCTGGCCTTCTACCAGAGGGGACCCGCCCTCTACCTGGCCTTCCACCAGAGGGGACCCGCCCTCTGCCTGGCCTTCTACCAGAGGGGACCCGCCCTCTACCCTGTCCACCAGAGGGGACCCGCCCCCTGCCTGGCCTGCCTCCTGAAGGGACCCGCCCTCTACCTGGCCTTCCACCAGAGGGGACCCGCCCTCTGCCTGGCCTTCTACCAGAGGGGACCCGCCCTCTACCCTGTCCACCAGAGGGGACCCGTCCCCTGCCTGGCCTGCCTCCTGAAGGGACCCGCCCTCTACCTGGCCTTCCTCCTGAGGGGACCCGCCCTCTACCTGGCCTTCCTCTTGAGGGGACCCGCCCTCTACCTGGCCTGCCTCCTGAGGGGACCCGCCCTCTACCTGGCCTGCCTCCTGAGGGGACTCGCCCCCTACCTGGCCTTCCACCAGAGGGGACCCGCCCTCTGCCTGGCCCTCCTCCTGAGGGGACCCGCCCTCTACCTGGCCTGCCTCCTGAGGGGACCCGCCCTCTACCTGGCCTGCCTCCTGAGGGGACCCGCCCTCTACCTGGCCTTCCTCCTGAGGAGACCCGCCCTCTACCTGGCCTTCCTCTTGAGGGGACCCGCCCTCTACCTCGCCTTCGCCGGCCTCCTGAAGGGTTCCGCCTTCACCGCTGCCGGCCTTCTGAGGGGGTTCTGTGCCACTGCAGGTCTCCTGAGGGACTGAGCCCTCATCGTCCTTGCCGCCGGCCTCCTGAAGGGTTCCGCCTTCACTCTGCCTCTGCTTGCCCCCCAGGCTGTCCGCCTGAGGCTCCCTGCCATGCCCTGGGGCAGTTTTCTTGACGCCCGCCTGACGTCCCTCGGCTCTGCCGCAGGGACTGACGGACAGACACCTGAACTGTTTGTTATTTAAGCCCTCGTCTTTCCTTTGTTCGTTGTGCTGTCATTGTGGTTTGTGTGTGGTTTGCTGTGGTTAGTGTTGGTTGTAGTCCTGCGTGTTCCGTGTTCCTTGTTCCCTTTCGAGTTCCCTGTTGTCTCCCGAGTTCCGAGTTGTCTCCCGAGTTCCCCGATACCTGTGCCTTAGCCTTTAGGTCTGAATGAAGTGCCGTTTCCCTCAATACCGTCTGCGTTTGGGTCCTACCTGCCTGCCTGCACCGCCAGCATACCCTAACAGTTTGTGTATTAAATAATTCTATGTAGAGAAGAAGGTTAGAGTCCTTTATCAGGGTTAGAGTCCCTTTGCAGAGGAAACGGTATGCCTGGGGCATGAGTGGCACCCAGAGGAAAAAGGTAAATGAGAATAAGATAAACTAGGCTCGTTGCGTGGTGAAAGAACACCCTCGAGGCCTATGGCTCGCCGCCCTTGATAAGTGAAACTGAGGAGCCCGAAGAAGCACGACGATTTCTTGGCCATATATTCATTGCATATGCAGGGACTGACGGACAGACACCTGAACTGACGCAGACTAGGGATAGCAGAGACCTCTCACCCCCACCTTCACGACCAGAGAGACAGTGTGTGTATGCGCGTGAGAGAGAGAGACAGAATGAGCCGTGTGTGAAGTCAGTGTGAATGTGCGTTTGTGTGAGAGGGAGCGAGAGAGATAGCAAGGAGAGATAGCAAGGAGAGCTAAAGTCGGAGGACGATCGAGAGGGACCATTTTACCTCTCGACAGTTGGAGGTAGCGATAGAGTGCGTGTTTTTCTAACAATGAACGGTTGTTTCAGGACCACGAGAAGGGACTCTGTATGGTTTTCAGGCCCAGAGTGTAATCCCCTTTCCCATATGTGTAGTCCTCCCATTTGAGGTCCCCGTCCACCATATTTGAAGTCCTCTACTCCACCTCATGTTGTAGTTCCCCTCCCTAGAATTGTATGGAAGTTAGAACCTGTGAGGGTGTTTTGGTTCGGCCTGACGAGGCCTGTACCAATTTCGGTGGTCAGCTTCGTAGTTTTGTGTATATAGAAATTTGGAAAGGGGGAGCAGTATTAAGTTATTTATAATAAAGTGAAAAGTTATTTGTGAATGAAGGGACAGAAGGATCTTTTTGTGTGTGAGAGATAGTTATTAGGCCTTGTTCCATAATGGGGAGTTCAGGATGTTGCATTCCAGGCTTATCTTTTAACAGTCCTAGGTGCTGCTTGACCCTAAGGGGAGTGAGGAAGAATAAGAGAGAGAACACATTTCACCCCCATTTGTCGACCTACACCATTAAGGCAGTACAGAGAGACACACTAACACACAGTACAGAGAAAGGAAATAGAGAGTGTGTTCAACTGAAAGCGTGTGGTGGCCATACGCCATAAAATACCACATATCCAAGGAATACAGGTAGAGCTCTTTTGAGTTTTCAGGCTTTGATAAATTTGTAGTTCCCCGTCTGCCATGTTTGAAGTTCTCTGTAGTCTCTGTCCATAGGTTTCACCTGAACAACCCCTCTGCTGGCAGAGAAAAGGAACTACCACTGGTTTCTCCCACACCCAGCCCCCGGAGCACGCGCGCTTCAAGGCGTTATGGCCGCACCCAACGTGGGAGGGAGACACGCAGAGAGAGAGAGAAGCCACATTCCACCCTTATCTGTTGTCTTGCACCAAACAGCACCCCGTACTGAGGAGGGAGAGAGATCGTGTTCTCCTGAAGGAGGGAGAGAGTCACAGGGAGACACACAGTGGATATTCACATTATGGCTAATTTGTTTTAGTTTTAGTTTTGTTTTTTGTCTTCCTAGGACAACAGTTATCATTCATGATGATGAACATCGAAGTTCATGAGGAGGTTATAAGGACAATAACGTTGATACTTTAATAGGACAACAGTGATGCTAATCTAATGCAATTGGACTAAAGAAGGTGTTGCTATTAACTAAGTGATTAATATTATTTTCACACAGGAAAGAATAATTGAATAAATATGGATATGATAGAGATGAGAATAATAATAAAAAAATAAAACGTAATATTGATAAGCTGTACCAGTAGGACAACACCTATTAAAATATGGGGTATATCTCTTTGGTCAAGGATGACAGGTGGATTAGCGCTACATCTGCTGGGAAGGGATCCTACATGCTATGTTGTCAATTTGGATTCGGAAGTAGTGGGTTTACCTTTCAAATGCCACTACTGCTGCTGCAACACTTTAATAATTTTAACTCTGATAAATGACTTTTTGTTTTATAGTTTCCCTGAGGTGTATTCATTACGCACACACTTGGCTGCATAGGGCAGTTGGGGCTGAAGACTCTGTCTCCATCCCTCCACTTTGCGATCTATACCACCATATGGGTGGGGATTGATTGTATCTTCCAGGTACGGCATCCTGCAGCGAGCCAGTATGGAAGGCTGGTTAGCCAACGACGGGTAAGATCCCACCTTGACACCCGGGACGACCTAAGGCAGGCAGTCACGATTACTTGGCAGAGTCGCTGTGGGCACTGGCTCACTTGATCATGAAGTGACGAGCTGCAACAATCATAGGAAGTGCCGGGGGGGGGTTAAGGTGGAGGAGGAACAGGAGTCAGATATGTCAGCTCTTGCAGCAGAGGTGGTCTTGGAGGATTAGTGCATGACTT
This sequence comes from Gadus morhua, assembly GCF_902167405.1. Classification (NCBI taxonomy): domain Eukaryota; kingdom Metazoa; phylum Chordata; class Actinopteri; order Gadiformes; family Gadidae; genus Gadus; species Gadus morhua. The sequence goes on along the minus strand of NC_044055.1, from coordinate 25,819,303 downwards.
TGGAACAGCGTGGTTTCAGGCGGCTGATGGTAAACCCACCCATATTGGGCTTTGGTTTTGGACACACTGGTTCGATTTCCCTTCCCAAAATATTGGCTTTAATTTGCTGATGGTTAAGGTTAGACGTTTCGACGTTGGTTGCACCAACGGCGTTCTTAGATTTGCTTATCATTTAATGCGCATGGTTTTGACCATTGCGCAAGGGGGGATGTATTGAGGAGAATTAAAAAAAAATAAATAATAATAATTAGAAAACAAGGTTTTTCTTCACCATACTTGCAAACAATGATTGACATCCAGCTAAATGAGTGTGAAATACAGTGTTCAACAGATGGGTAGAAGCAGTCCCATCAAAAGACCAAAGTGCGACTACAGTAATCAAGTTTCTGACTGGAGAAGTCAAGACAAGGTTTGGAATTCCGTCAGAAATAAGCTCAGACAAAACGTTTATTCAGAGAACACTCAAACATGTGATTCAACATTTGCATGTCAAATAAAGACTAGATTACGCCCCAATCCTCAACCACAAGGTATGGTGGAAAGAGTGAATGGGACGCTCAAGACAAAAAATGAACAACATTTGTGCAAGCACTAAATTGAATTGATGCACTACCACTGACACTAATGAGTTATCGCATGAAAACTAACAGAGCGACGCATCTAACCCCGCATGAAATGCTTAAGGGTCGACCCATGCCTTCACTTAACATTCGAGGGTCTCAAAAGGGACTTCCATTAGAGTAATTAGAAATAGAATTAAGGAAAATATGTTTGAACATCTAACTGTTGTACATAAGTTTGTAATTCCAGCAAGAGAAACACAAAGTTCCAGGGCCGGAGGAGGAGCCAGATGCAGACACGCCCGGAGCCGACGAACTACCCAAGAATGATGCAATCAAATTTCGGCAGGGTTTGAATCAGTCCTGTTTTGGAGGTCCACTATTAACAAAAATGTTGATTGGATAAATAATATATACTATAATCAGCAACTGTTTGTAAATTTTTCCACGGATAAGGTCAAGGGACTATATAGATATAGATATGCTATTGGCAGAGCAAGGAGGGGTGTGTGGGATGATAAGGACAACATGTTGTACTTTTATCCCAACAACACGGCCTGTAGGAGCCGCATTTGAGTTTTGTTTGTTTTCATAATTTACTTAATATTTCTTTCTTTTCGTAGCTACGTAATTGCTCCCTCTACAGGTGGAGAGTGTGCAGAGTGTGCCGCTCAGTAAATTGGAGAGCATAGCGCATGAGCGGCAGAAGGCGTGCCGAGCATACAGTCTTTTGACCTCGGCCTGGATCCGCGATAGAGCTTGGCCTGCGAGAACGCTGAACTCTAAAGCAATTTGCAAACTTTATTTTGTACTTTATATTTCCTTTACAATAAATATCGACAAGCATTCAGCAACAACTCTTCTCTTGGACTTTTTTGGATCTGGGTCGCGAGTCTGACCCTGTGCCCGCTTTCTCCAGGTGGTTTGAAACAATTAATAGGAAAGGTTATTGGAAAACCAAAAGGATTGTTTTTGCCACTACATTTCGTCAAAAGACTGGCTGTGAATTCGAAAGGACCTGCTGCGAATTCACGAAGGACGCCCTTTTTTTGGATTTCTATTGAAGTTTTGTGTTGGAACTGCGCGAACCGAAGACAAAGGACGCGGCTTGAACGCGCAGCTGGCCAAACAAAGAAACACGTCGTTGGAGGTATGCGCTTTCAAAGCGAACATTTGTTTATTAAAGCATGGCCAAACAATTGAAAGCGGTGAAATGACGGCCGAACCCGAATGAATGAACTTCGATTTTTGGAAAGAATACGACCGTTTTCGATGTTTTTCTACGTTTTTTGAGAACTTTTGCATTTACTGCAATAAGAGGAATACCCTTTGTGTTTTTTGGAACTGTATTGTTTGAGAATAATGGCCAATTCTGACGAAGAAGAAATGACACTGGCGAGTAACATGAGTGACTCTGTTGCGCAATTGCGCTCGTCTAGAGCGGGGAAAATGTCACATGTAACACGAAGAATGAACATTGTAAATGATTTAATGACTAGTCCGGAATATCTTTATGAAATTAAGCAGAACATGATTCAGTTTAATCAATTCCTTGAAGAATTCAAAGCCGTGCATGCTTCCTATAGTGAAATGTTAGACGAGGAAGCAAGCAACGAAGACCACCAACAATGGTATCAGCCTAGATGCATACCGATAACTGCTTTTATTGCTAACGTTGAGAAATGGATTTCAGCGATAGAAAACCCAAGTTCCCATAGCACAGTTGAAGTTTCCTCTTCTGGCACACAAGTAGAAGAATCTCTTCCTCCTGAGTTACTTGAGAATGCAAATGCTGATGTTCAGGATATCGATGCACAATCATTTAGGTCACATACATCGTCTGCGTCATTGCGCATTAGTGCAGAGGCAGAGAAAGTAGCTTTAATAGTTAAAGCTGCAAAGCTGCAGGAAATGCATGCAATTGAGGAGCAGGAGCATATTCTAAGGAGGCAGAGAGAATCTTTAGAGTTGCATTCAGAAATTGAAGCTGCTACTGCTAAAATTAACTATTTGAAAGAAGTCGAAATGAAGAAACCTGTCCAGCCTGATGTTAAAGCTCATATGCCTTTGATAGGTGCAGAAGCAGATGAACTGAAGATGGAAGCATCAGTCACACATGTACCACTGGATGAAAAGCTTGACAGTTCACTTTATTTCCAGGACAGGACATCCCCAGTGGTTAGGACCAGGCCAGGTGTTCAGGTTCAATTTCCCCTTCTTAATTTAGGTCCAGATAGACATCACAGCAGACCTGTTGTCCAGCCCAGGGCCAGCAGTGATATCCAGCCACAACTACAGCGAACCTCAGTTCACAGCATTCCCCCTGTCATTCCCCAGTCACTGGCAAGTTCAATCCCAGTCTCTGAGCCCGCTGTGCCTCGTTGGCAAATTCCTACACCCAGTTCAGCACAGGAAAGTCATATGATAAGAGTTCTGGAGAATCAGAGTGAATTAACAAGAATTCTTGTGAAACAGCAACTTTTGTCTACACTACCACAAGGTAGCATTCCATTCTTTGATGGACAAGTTCTTGAATACAAATCATTCATTCACTCCTTTGAAAACATGATTGAAAGCAAAACTGATAACAATAAAGATAGATTGCAGTTTCTTATTCAATACACTAAAGGCCCAGCACAAAGGTTAGTCAAGAGCTGTGAGTACTTGTCTCTAGATAGAGGCTACCAGAGAGCAAAGGACTTACTAAAGGAAAACTTTGGAAACGAATACAAGATCACTTGTGCTTACTTGGAAAAAACCTTATCCTGGTCCCAAATAAAACCTGAGGATTCTAAACCACTGCAGGAGTATGCTTTGTTCCTTAGGAGCTGCTGCAACACCATGGAGGAAATGGAGTACATGGAGGAGCTGGACACGGTATCCAACATGAGAAGCATTGTGCTGAAGCTACCATACAAACTCCGGGAAAAGATGGCGTAACAAGGCGTATGAACTGCAAGAACAGCGTGGTCGTAGAGTAAGGATTTTAGATTTAGTCTGCTTTATTGAAAAACAAGCCAGGATAGCAGCTGATCCAGTCTTTGGTGATCTTCAAGATCATCCAGCAAGCAGAGGAAAGGCTAGATCCCCTGTCACACAGATCTCCAAGTCACCTAGCAGTAGTTTTGCCACTATTGCCCAAAGTGAGACAAAATTAAACCTTCCTTGCCCGTTCTGTAGCTCAAGGCACACATTAGACCTGTGTAAAGACTTTGTAAAGATAGTACACAGAGACAAGCTCAGTTTTATAAAGGCCAAAGGCATATGCTTTGGTTGTCTCTCCACAGGCCACATTAGCAGAGACTGCAAAAGGCGTCTCAGCTGTAAGACATGTAAGCAAGCTCACCCAAGTGTCCTTCATATTGAGGCAAAAGATAGTACCACCAAAAGGACAGAAAGACCCGCTGATGTGATAGGTAGTGCATCAGCAGAGTTATGTGGCCATATAGGGGCCGGAGACCAAGAGAGTGTGCTGTCCATTGTCCCAGTTCAGGTTAAGGCAGCAAAGGGCAGCGAAGTGTTACAGGTGTACGCTCTCCTGGACCCTGGATCCTCCGCCACGTTCTGCTCCGAAGACCTTATGTTTCGACTCCATCTGAAAGGTAGAAAAACACACATCCTTCTACGCACAATGAATCAAGAAAAATCTGTTCCAACTAATGTCGTATCCGGAATTGAAGTTTCAGCACTGTACAGCAATAACTTTTTACCTCTTCCTGATCTCTTCACTCAGAAGGAAATGCCAGTTACCACAAACAACATTCCCAAGCAGAAAGACTTAGCGCAATGGGAGTATCTAAGTCAAGTCAAGCTTCCCAGCATTAGGTCAAAAGTGGAGCTGTTGATAGGCACAAATGCTCCAAAATGCATTGAACCATGGGAGGTTGTTAACAGTCAAGGTGGGGGCCCCTATGCAGTTAGAACCTTATTGGGGTGGGTTGTAAATGGGCCACTGAGAAGTGCCGATGGCAGTGCAGAGAGCGTGACTGTGAACAGGATATCAGTCGCAAATCTTGAGCAACTTCTGATCTCACAATACAATCAGGATTTCAGTGAGATAGCGTCTGAGGAGAAGACCGAAATGTCAGTTGAGGACAAAAGGTTTTTAGAGATAGCCAATGAGGCGGTCCTACAAGACGGACATTACCACCTCAAGTTGCCCTTTAGGAAAACTGAAGTCAGCATGCCCAACAATCGCCAGGTTGCAGAGCAGCGCCTCCAAGCTCTGAAAAGGAAAATGAAAAGGGATGAGGAATACAAGCAGTCATATGTAGCATTTCTCAATGACATATTTGAGAACAAGTATGCAGAGGAAGTCCCAGAGGAAAAACTCGCACAGGCACCGGGAAAGGTATGGTACATACCACACCACGGGGTGTACCACCCCAAAAAGAGGAAGCTTCGAGTGGTGTTTGATTGTGCAGCTACGTACCAAGGCGTATCCCTCAACACAGAGCTGCTACAGGGTCCGGATCTGACCAATTCACTTGTCGGAGTCATTTGGAGATTCCGCAAAGAATCCATTGGCATTATGGCGGACATCAAGTCAATGTTTTATCAGGTTAGAGTAGAACAGTCAGGAAGGGACTACTTGCGCTTCCTGTGGTGGCCTCAAGGTGACACCAGTCAAGCCCCGAAAGAATACCGTATGCTTGTACACATATTCGGTGCTGTGTCCTCCCCCAGTTGTGCAAGTTTTGCATTGCGAAAAACTGCCGATGACCATGCAAGCTGTTTCCCCCCTCAAGTAGCTGAAACAATCCGGCACAACTTTTATGTGGATGATTGTGTGAAATCAATGGCCAAAGAGTCCGAAGCCATCCAGCTCGTAAAGGACCTCACTGCACTATGCAGCAAAGGGGGATTCCAGCTAACTCAATGGGTCAGCAATAGCAGAGCAGTTTTAGCATCTATCCCGAAAGAACATAGGGCCAAGGAAATCAAAACACTGGATCTTGACAAAGACAGCCTACCCACTGAAAGGGCCCTGGGACTGCAGTGGTGCGTGGACTCTGACAAATTCCAGTTTGACATCAATTTAAGCCAGAAGCCACATACCCGCAGAGGAATACTGTCTGTTGTGAGTTCCATTTTTGATCCCCTCGGCTTTCTTGCTCCTCTCATTCTCCCTGCCAAGTAGCTGCTACAGGAGCTCTGCCAGAAAGGCTTGGGATGGGACGAGCCATTGCCCCAAGCCATAGTGGACAGGTGGACAGGATGGACAAACAGTTTAGACAAAATAAAAAGCTTCAGTGTTGCACGTTGTCTGATACCCAAAGGCTATGGTACAACAAAACGTGCAGAACTACACCACTTTTCAGACGCCAGTGAGAGTGGCTATGGCTCAGTGAGCTACATCAGGCAGGCTAATGAGCAGGACACTGTACATGTCACTTTTCTCCAGGGAAAATCCAGAGTCCTTCCTTTGAAGAACATCACCGTTCCACGGCTGGAGCTGGCCGCTGCAGCATCGTTGGTAAAGGTGGACAAAATGCTAAGGGGAGAACTACATGTTGCCTTAAATCCCTCCACTTTTTGGACTGACAGCCAAACTGTACTGAAGTACATTAGAAGTGATACTGCAAGATTTAAGACGTATGTAGCGAACAGGGTATCGCTTATTCGGGACAACTCAGACCCGTCTCAATGGAGATACGTAAAAGGAAAGGACAACCCTGCCGATGATTCCTCAAGAGGATTGAGTGCAGGCAAATTCATGGAGCAGAGGAGGTGGATGCATGCCCCAGAGTTCCTATGGAAGCCTGAGGAAAGCTGGCCAGAGGTGGAGACATTGGGCTCAGTGTTACAGGATGATCCAGAGGTCAGGAGAAGCACTGCTGTGTTTACAGCAGTGGTGGACACTGAAACACCCACAGACCAGCTTATTTCATACTTCTCAAATTGGATGAAGTTGCTTAAGGCAGTGGCATGGTACCTCAAGCTGAAAAAATCCTTGATGTTGAGAGTCAAAGAAAAGGACTTTCCCTCATATCAAGTCACCACACGCTCCCACAGCCAAAAGGTGAGCCCAAAACTTAAGGTTTTCAGCACCAAACCCAGTGGACAGTTACTCACAGTGGAAGATCTCTCACAGGCAGAAAGATCAGTTATCTCTTATGTTCAGAGGCAAGCATTCCCAGCCGAAATTAGAACACTGCAAATGACCCCACCTCAAGTGAAAAGGAGCAGCAAGATCTGTAGGCTCGATCCTGTGCTAGATGAAGGCATCTTAAGAGTAGGTGGCCGGCTGCATAAATCTGCTATGCCTGTTGAAACGAAACACCCCTGCATCTTACCTAAAGACTCACACATTTCAATTCTTCTTTTAAGACACATTCATGAATGCTGCGGTCACAGCGGTAGGAACCACATGCTTTCAGAGCTCCGCAAGAAATATTGGATTAGTAAGGCAAACTCAGTAGCAAGAAAGGTGCTTTCCAGATGCGTTGTGTGTCGACGTGCAAGGGGCAAAGTTGGTGAGCAGAAGATGGCAGATTTGCCAGCAGAACGAATCCTACCTGACCTACCTCCCTTTACCAATGTCGGATTGGACTACTTTGGCCCGATGAGATTTGTTTGCAGAAGGGGTCAAGTTAAACACATCAGATCTGACAACGGAACAAACCTGGTGGGTGCTCAGGTGGAGCTCAAGAAGGCTCTGATGACGCTGAACGAGACGAAGATCCAAGATGCCCTGCTTCCTGATGGAATCCAGTGGAGTTTCAACCCCCCAGCTGCATCGCACCATGGTGGAGTCTGGGAAAGGCTTATAAGATCTGTTCGTCACGTGCTGAACTCTACGCTCCATCAACAGTCCATCGATGATGAAGGCCTTCAAACTCTGTTCTGTGAGGTAGAGGCTATCTTAAACAACAGTCCTCTCTCCACAGTGTCCTCAGACCCATACAACCTAGAGCCACTGACACCAAACCACATCCTCCTGTTGAAAACCCAGCCCATTCTGCCCCCTGGAACCTTCCTGAAATCCGACCTTTACGCCAGACGCCGCTGGAAACAGGTCCAGTACATGGCGGACCTCTTCTGGCATAGATGGTCCAAAGAATATCTTCTTCTGCTTCAAGAGAGGCAAAAATGGACTGCAGTAAAGAAGAACCTGAACGTTGGAGACCTTGTCCTGGTGGTTGACCCCAATGCTCCTAGAGGATCGTGGCCGTTGGGACGAGTGCTAGAGACCAAGCCTGATGGAAAGGGGCTGGTCCGGTCCGTGAAGCTCAAGACACAGACTTCAGTCCTTGATAGGCCCATTACCAAGCTGTGCCGAATTCTGGAGTCTGAAGAGTGTCCAGTGCCTCCTAAAGACCACCATTAGGGGACGTAATGTATATATATATACATATTTTTCTGTAATATGAGATATTGATTTTTGGCTCCTTTTTTGTAATTATTTTTAATTGATTCTATAGAGAACAATTAGGGGCCGGTGTGTAGGAGCCGCATTTGAGTTTTGTTTGTTTTCATAATTTACTTAATATTTCTTTCTTTTCGTAGCTACGTAATTGCTCCCTCTACAGGTGGAGAGTGTGCAGAGTGTGCCGCTCAGTAAATTGGAGAGCATAGCGCATGAGCGGCAGAAGGCGTGCCGAGCATACAGTCTTTTGACCTCGGCCTGGATCCGCGATAGAGCTTGGCCTGCGAGAACGCTGAACTCTAAAGCAATTTGCAAACTTTATTTTGTACTTTATATTTCCTTTACAATAAATATCGACAAGCATTCAGCAACAACTCTTCTCTTGGACTTTTTTGGATCTGGGTCGCGAGTCTGACCCTGTGCCCGCTTTCTCCAGGTGGTTTGAAACAATTAATAGGAAAGGTTATTGGAAAACCAAAAGGATTGTTTTTGCCACTACACGGCCCCTGACGGGTCAGTGACAAGGGCCCTGGCCGGCCTTCGAGCTCTTTCCGTCCAGATGGCAGAGGACTCTGGGGTCGACAACCCCATGGAGAAATGGATGACTGACATGTTCGGCAAGTGGAAGGGCCTTCTCATGGCCGTCCTGTCATCCCTGGTTTGCTTTGTCGGGATTGTGGTCTGCTGCGGGTGTTGCTGCATCCCCTGCGCCCGCACCCTCTGCTCACGCCTCATCACCACGGCCCTCGAAAAGGAGAAACAACAGCCCCCTCCCTACTCCGAAGCAGCCCCCCCTCATGCCCCTGCTGGATTTCCCGGACCAGCTTCCCCTGGACGACTAGATAGTGCCGGCAAACTTTGACTGTGAGTATGGCCTCCCTCACCCTGCAACCTTTGACTTTGAGTACGAGCTCCCCTACACACTCCCAACCCCCGCCATCGACTGCGTCCCCGCCGAGCCGGACATCTACCCGTGAGTGCTAGTGGCCTCTCCAGGTGCACGGCCCCGGCGTCCGGTTTCCACCACCGTATGCTGAAACCCCACCACCACACCCCCCTCCCCCCCCGCCTGTGACGTGCTAGTAACCTCTCCAGGTGGGCTGCCCCATTCCCGTCCCCGCCAACGGCACCACCCCCCTCCCACCTGATGCACCCACGTCGCCCGGACCAGGGATCTGCGTTCCAGTACCAGGGGCTGCGGCCCGTTCCCTTAAGGCTTGAGGGCGCCCCTGGCTGTATTCGCTTCTGTACGCTTCACTGTTTTTAGCCGCTCCTATATCTATGCCCGCGTCTACGCAACCGACGCTGGGAACGCAAATGTTGTTGTTTATATCGCTGTCCCACTAGATGGAGCTCGGGGATACACACAGGCGAGATTCCAGGGGCCTTGATTGCACGTTTATCAGATGAGGTCCTGAGCGCAGTTGAATAAAAGGGTCTAATGCTCAGGTGGCGCATTGCGTCCACCTGCCCGTGATGACGCTCAGGACTATTCCGTGGTTTCTTAGTTGTTCCCGTGCCCCGGGCCTACCCTGAATACCCCATGCGTGTGATTGCTTATTGTTACACGACCAGTTAACTCCTCCTCACATCCTTAGTGTGTGGTCATCTAGGGATGGGTTGAGGGGGATTGCCATTCGTTGTGTACCTCATATCTTTCTGATATTATTATTATTATTTAGGGACACGTTTCATGGTTGCATTTCTTTCCTGTGATTGTTATTGTGTAGTGTTTGTGTGATTGTTGCATTTTTGTTTATATCATTATTGTTTACTGTTAGTTTTATTGTTGCATTTTGTTGGTTGTTGTTTTTTGGTATCGTTTGATATTTGTTTTTGTATTGTTGTATGCTTGTTGTATGTTTTTTGTGTATCATCTGCTGCCAGTATTGTTGGTATTGTCTGCTCGCGATGTAAGGCCGGGGTGGATGCCACCCCCTAGGTGGGGTGTGTATGGCATACCCATGTCTGAAGCATGGGTAGCGTTTCTCCCACGTGGTTCCCCATACACCCGGTCCAGCGAGTTGTTTTAGTCCCATGCTCATGGTTGTTTGTTTTTATGATAATTTTGCCTTCTTTCTGTTATTTCTAATGGTGTTATGATGGTAGTCCCGCGCCGGAGTCCTATCCCTCGTACCCCTAATGAGTAAAAGTCGTCTTGCGACGACTTGAGGGGGATATGTTGGGAAAAATAACCTGCTGAGTACATCACATGTACATTACAAATATAGCTAACTCCTACCCTAGCCTGATGAGCACATCACATGGCAGACACATTACAATATAGTCAACTCTTGCTCTAACCCAACGAACACATAACACAGACATGATAATATAGTCAGGTCAAGGCCGGAGCCGAAGGCCCCATTTCCCCATCCAGGCAAATGGAAGACACTCAGACAATGCACCAGTCATCCTCAAGAACGGGAGAGCCACATTAATTTATCACACAGGAGACATTTTGAGAGTTCTCCCCCGTTAGGAGGAACCAAGAGATACACCTGCCCATACCAGGGCCTGAGAGCCACATTAAATTATCAAACAGGAGACACTTCGGGGGGGCGCTCCCCCGTTTTAATTTATCACACAGGAGACATTTTGAGAGCTCTCCCCCGTTAGGAGGAACACAAGAAGATACACATGCACATACCAGGGCCTGAGAGCCAAGGTCAAGCAAAAACACACAGAACCACGCACACCTCAAACGCACACACCTCATCGAGAGGAGGATACAGCATAAGACTGTATGACACAGGGACTCTTCTTCTGAAGCAGACCTTCCACGGAGGCGAAGCGCTGATTAGGGACTTAGACATATTCGATCTCTCACGCTTTATGACTCTGTATAACCGTTGCCACTTTACTTAATAAATCCAAGGTCCTCGTGCCGACAGACTTTATTACCTCTCCGTCTCATTTCATCTGGTCCAGTAACTAGACAGACCGTTTTTCCCTCAGATGCTTCCGGGAAACGGTGTGAAAACTGTACGATGCTCGTACGACCCACTCTGCGATCCACTTAGTCTAAAGATGCTTTCGGGAAACGGGGCCCAGAGCTGTTATTTCTCTAAATTATGCAGAATTATAAATTATTGCATTATCATACTAATCTGACCTTTAAAATTGGCTGACTTTTTAAAATTTAAATATTTGTTTGAGTTCTTTAACATTCTTTAATTATTTTTTTTAAAAAATAACAGTTTTTGTTTTAAAAAGCACTTATTTTGAGAGCCTCTACCAAGGGCTCTACAGTGCGCCCATTTCACTCGCATTTGCGAGCGAATATTTCGGCGTGCGAACGAGAAAAACAAAACAGGAGCACGCGTGCGAATGACTTCTCCACAGCGCACTATACTGTGCGTTCACACCAAACGCGAAGGGACGAAACGATTCCATACAAAGCAACGATTCCATTTGCAGCGCGACACTTTTACCCGGCACGGGCGAGCGCGTTCACGTGGATTTCAGGTGGATTTGCAGCACGCCACTTTTCCTCGAGTTGAAATATTTAAACTTTGCCGCGACATTTGCGTGATGACAGCCAATCAGCGTTCAACAGCGTAGCCACTAGCCACTGAGTGACGTGCGTAACGTAACAGCCAATCAGTTTTCAACCGGCCAACCGTTCCCTGCAGTGCAGTCCGGGGTGAACCGCAGAATGGAGGAGAAAGTGATTGTTGCCGTTTGCGACTCCCCAAGCTCTATATAGAATAGTATATGATATAATATAATTGTATTGTATACATCATTTCACGGCCAAAAGCTCTGTGCGCCTCCGGCTGGCCGTAGCGTGGGAGGCGCTACGGGAGGGTTTAGCAGGGTTTGTTTACCTACGTTGCTATGGTTGCCAGTCTTGTGTGTTCCACGGTTTATTAGGTATCTAAATCGCTGTCTAATCAATACTTCATTCACTGCCTCTTCCATGGTCATTACAATATTATGAATAGACTGCGTGGAGAAAGTTAATGCTGTTACTGTAGTCGATAAAGTCTCCAAATTCAACCCCCGACTGGTTGAAGGATTTCGGGTGGCTAGTTTATGATGCTAAGAACATGAAAATGTTCTGTACATTTTGTAAGGAAGCCCCATTGGCAATGGCAAGCTCCTCTCTGTTTATTTCGAGGAACCCTAATCTGAAACGCGATGCTGTGGTGAAACACATCGAGTCCCCTGGGCATTCTCGCTGTCCCGATTTCTATATAAATCGCACCCATCCCAATAACCCTGGTACGGTGGAAGCCGAAATTGGTGCCGTTTTGTGTAGCATAAATGTAATCTTGTCTATTTATTTGTCTTAATTTTGCTTTAGTAAGTTATTGCTGTTGGTGTGTGCAATTTCTGCACGCTAATAAATGTTCTAAACAAAAACCTATTGTGCCCCCATTTTTTTCCCCTGTTCTCCTACATTTTTTAACTTAGGGGCACGAGTGCTCCTGAAAAAAAAAGTTAGTGTAGAGCCCTGCCTCTACCCCAATTTTGTTGCACTTTGTGCAATGACAATAAAGAGATTCTGATTCTGAAAACTTACATCAGGCATTCTGACCTAAACTCATGCACTCATGCACACATTGGCCCTCATTTATCAAACGAGTGTACGACAGAAAACGTGCGTAAAATGGACATACGCTAATTTCAACGTTGAGCTTGGCATTTATCAATTTGATCGTGAGCGCAGGCTGCGATGAAATCTCACGTCAGGTCTGAGCTCGCGTACGCAAGTTTTTTTGGCGCAACAGACGGGTATTTCCCTGATGAATAGTGCAGCACAAGTAGCCCATGTTGCACATCTGTATTAATTACTAAATAAATTGGAATTAGCCCAGCCGTTCAAACAATTACAATCAAGTCAGGCCTCATTAAAAACAGTATTGCTATGAAAATAATTAAAATGTGACAGGTGAAATGTTTATTCAGCTGTCTATATTAACAGGAGCTTTGCCAAATAGGTGATCTCTGTTATTGGAGGACCTCAACGCACGTCTAAGACGAGAGAGTTTTTCGAGACCACGCCGATTTTTTTATGGAGAGCGATGAATGGCTCTTGAGTCGTTTTCGTCTCCCAAGGCATCTCCTGATGGAGCTATGCAATGCTTTGGAGCCACAGTTAAGGCGAGAATAGGCGATCAAACGCAATACCTGTGCTCTACCTTGGGGTTTTTGGCCACCGGGAGCTTTCAGCGGGAGATCAGGGACAGGTCTGGTATTTCCCAGCCAATTATTAGCCGAACCATGCCAGCAGTTTTGGCAGCTATAATGTCCCTCTCCGAACGTTATATTAAATTCCCATATAATAACGATCAGCAAACTGGAATCAAATGGGATTTTTATGCTATTGCTAGGTTTCCAAATGTGATTGGTGCGGTTGATTGTACCCATGTGCGTATGAAGCCACCATCTATTAATGATTACGCGTACATCAACCGCAAAAGCTACAATCCGGTTAATGTTCAGATTATTTGCGATGCCAGAATGTCAATCCTGAACATGGTAGCCCGATGGCCTGGGGGCACGCACGATTCTTTTATTTTCCAAAATAGCAACGTTGGGCATCGTCTACATCAGGGCGCACTACATGGTCAGAGTCATCTCCTCGGTGAGTTACACTGCAGTTCTCTTGAAAAACGTTTAAGACATCGCACTAAAAGTTTGATGTGATTCATCTAGGTGACAAAGGCAATGCCCTGAACGAGTACCTAATAACTCCTCTGGCTCATCCGAACACGGATCAGGAGCGCAACTTCAACAGCGCTCACGTGCACAAGGGCAACAGTGGAGCGATGTATAGGCCTACTCAAGGGCAGGTGGATGTCCATCGGGTCAGCGGGGGGAACGTTGCTCTACAGCCCAGAAAAGACCTGCAATATTATTTTAGCATGTGGGGTTCTGCATAATATTGCGCTGGCAAATGGGGTGCCATTTGCCGACCTGCAGCCAGATGACCCGATGCCCAGAGATCCCTGGCCACTATTTCAACTGGCCCGCTTCACAGCCGCAACACGTTTTTTGGTGCTGAGCTTCATGTCGGACCATTTTTTCTTCACCTTATTCGGAATAAAATAACTTTAACGCAATGCAAACAATAACATATATGTGAAATGTTTTAAGCTGGATAACAGAAATTTTACATTTAATTTATTATTTAATTAATTTAATTAACAAACCTCTTCCGTAGCCCGATGAACATTGGAAACACTATTCACTGCAACGTTTATTTCCTTCCATATAGCATTATTTTGCTTGCCTTTAATGGCAGCTTTTAGGCTACCGAACAAAACCAGACGGTTCGCATCCACCAGTGACACACACGAGCGTCTCCATTTCGGTCTCGGAAAAATTCCTCTCTTTTTTTACCGTTGGACGTTTCTCCATGTCGTAAAAGTTAGGGGCGAGACCTCTGAAGACGTGCTTTTATATGGGCGTGTTACGTTAATTACGATCGATCTCAGCCGCCGTATTTATCAACACCAAGATTCTTCGTACGCTGGGATTGGTGTGATACGAAAGTTTCGTGAATCTCACGTGGGTCCTATCGTAAGATGAATCATGCGTTCAGATTTGCGCTCATTTCTACGTTCGTTTGATATATGAGGGCCATTATTCCAGAATTCAAGCAAAGCAAGAATGACCAAAAGTCACTTTGTGTCAACAAGAGACTGACTCCAGCGACTATCAATGCAAGTTAAAACAGCCGACCACTTGAATGCAAAAAACACAAAAGACCTTACGAGAGCACCAGCAAATCTTAATCAATAAATATCGCCTCTGACCTTTATTTATGTGGCAATGGTCTGCAGATGCATCCCGTGGTGTAGCCTACCACATCCATTTAGTTCAACAGGTTATCGTTCTGATACCGTCCATGGTACTAGCAACCTGCTATGGTGCTTTTTACCTATGCATAAGGCTAAAATGACTTGATTGTCTGATGCCTCATCATCCCAGCCAAAGAGTATTGGTATTATTAGTAATGGCTACTTGCCAAATCGAAAAAACAACTTCACAAAGTGTGTCTTTTTCCATGTATTTGTTATCATTCGTAGCGTTGATCAGCAGAGAAATAGTTTTAGCCCTTCCCCCTTCCCCTTACCCCTCCCCCTTACCCCTTCCCTTTACCCCTTCCCCTTGCCCCTCAATACAGAGGGGTAAAACGTTCCCTTAAGAAATGGGACGCCCCTCCATTACGTGGCTTCATCGTTGCTGACTGCGGACAGCTGACTGCTATGTCAACAGAGGCCACGAGTAGGCATGTTTCAGATCAAGCATACGTTGCGTTGCGTTGCCTCACATAACATAATTAATTAGTGGATAAAAACGTCAGAAATGCTGGCGTTAACTTCCCTATGTGATGTGACGCGTCACATGGCTTTAAAAACTCGCAGGATCTCCATGGGGGATTATCACGCTGATACGTAGTACTTCCGCATTCGGTGTTCATTGTGCACTGTGACATCCGGTGAATCACTCATCGCTCTGGCGAACTGATTGAGGACCGGCAGTTCACTTTCACGACATCCCTGGTAAATGTACCCAAAGTCACGTTTTCTGAAGTTCACAGACTTACAGAACAACACTCCATAACAGCCCGCTCCAAACTGGACAAGGGATTGTTTATTTTTCGAGAAATATATCGACTACGAATGTGAGTGTCTGCTAGCTAGCTTAGGCTACGTAGGTTGGCTTAGGCTACGTAGGTTGGCTTATGCTAACGTCAGTTTGGCGTCAGCTCAGTCTGGAGGGATGAAATGATGAGATGAAAAATAAGGTAGACTTGTACTTCTTTGGTACATATATGATGTGTATCTTCAGCAGAAAGTGAAATGAATGTGAAATGAACTGAATGAATAAAGGAACTGAAAGAATAAAAGGATTTAATTCATTCCCTTTTTCTGAGTACATCAGTTACTACATTATATATTAACATTATTTTGAATACTTTCAGGATGGACTGACTGGACTTTAAAATTGATTATAGATTAAAGACTTCTCATTCAATTAAATACATGTCATTCAATATATACAATGTTTTCAGTGTACAAAATTACAGCTCCGGAAAAAATGAAGGGACCACTCCAAATGTTCAGTGCCTCTCGTTTTAATATTTACATATTATATTTAATATTTATAGGTACATGTTTGAGTAGAAACACTATTCAACAGGGATGTAGCCTTTTAAATCAAGTGGTCCCTGGAAGTTGGTCATCACACAGCAGACGGTCCACAGCTGATTGACTGTCGCAGACAAGGTGAGAGGACAGTGCGTTCCCAGATGCGTTATTCCTTGACTCTGCCTATTGCTCTTTCTACGAGGATTCGAAGTCGAGCGATTTCTTGTGTTTTCAGAGCATCCTCTTAAGTGAACTGCGCAGTGGTTAGAGATAAATTAATTAGTAATATTATTGTGAGTGCTTCAGTCCATCTTAAACATTTGTCTACATATCTTAATGGTCACATTTGGGTCAAAGTTTTAATTTGAAATGTTCATTCCTTTCATGCCTATCTGTCATCTTGAAGGGTGGTATAATCAACGTTGCCCCACGATCAGCTAGTGGCTTCTCGGTGGTGAAACCCTTGTCTGCCATGCAGCCATCTCCTGGCTCCAGTAAATCCAGCAGTCCACTTCATTCAGTCAGCTCTGGGTCGGAGATGGAGCCGGTGAAGAGACTTGACACAAAAGTCACAGCACTACAAGGGGCAATCCCAATCAAGGCCTTAAAGGTTGTTGTGTTCTTGTAAGATGATGTTCGGGTAATCATCGACTGCACCTCGGTGCAGTCAATGATTACCCGAACATCTGGACTGTACGGCACAAATTTGCTTGGCATGGTGTTCTTGACTTGCTGTTTACTCATCCAGATGGGGAGGGAGCCAAGGAGCAGGGGAGGGAGCCAAGGAGCAGGTAACGGTAGTTGGCCTAAGGTATAACAACATGGGAGACATGGACACACTGACCTGAAACATGTCAGCCAGCACCTTCTCTTGCAGGCCTGCAGCAACCCGGCAGCAGAAGAGAAAAAACTCAACCAGTTGCAGTCTACACGTTGGACTGGGAGAAATGGGTTCAAATGTTTGTTTCTTTTTCTGAGCTTTCGACAAATAAACCACAATGGAGGCAGATGGTTGAATAACCTCCCAGAAGTCACAAAAAACATCTCTTGACGTGAATCTGGTGTAAAAAAGGATGTCCTCGTCTGAGACACAAAATCTGTGAAAAGGCACTTGAACCACTTTCAGCTGTGACTGCTCTCATCAGCTCCTTGACTGTTTCTTCCAATTGCTGTATGTGTACAGCAGCAGCATCCAGTGCACCTGTATGAGATGAGGAATAAAGATTAAAACATCTAACCCAGACTTTGGCTGTGACTTGCATATTGGAAGCAGTTTGGACCTCTAAAGAAATTGCTTTTTGTAGCTCAATATTGCTTTTAAAATTTGCTTTTTATAGCTCCATATTCACCTTTACAATTAATTAAGTAAGATATAAAATGCAACATTTGTACTTTTGATGAAGCTTTTCACATTGTGGTTTGGTCAAATGCTGGGACATTAATAAGACTAAACATTTTGTGCCCGAATTCTGAAAAGTTGACCTACCTCCTCGGTATAACCTACTAAGAGCCCATTCTGTGATTAAACCATAGGTAGCACATCCTGTCAGGTAGGTGGTTTAAGAACAGTATGGGGTAATAGTAGGCCAATATTTCAGAACAATAACAAACACTGACAAACCTGGTTTAGGAGCAGAAACGAAATCATGTTCTGTCATCACCACCGAAGCTGCGATCTCCTCCATCGGCTCTTATTCACAGGGCAGCGGTTGCTCCACAGGAAGGGCTGGGTGAACGTCATGGCCTAAGCGAGTTGATGCTCTTTTATAAACAGACCCCCTTCTTGGCAGTCCCCAGTTGTTCCACTGGAAACGGGAGGGTACAGACCCGATTTTCAGTCGCTTGTTGTGACCCCGGTTGGTTGCTAGCTGTAGCGTTTGTAGTCTGATTCACTAAAGTGCCGGCTACAAACAAACGTGCTACCTTGTTTTATTTTAAAACTTGGCCCTTCATCCCGGCGAACCGCTTGAATCCACTTCTTCCTTAGACTCAATTCAGTCGGGAATCCATGAAAACTTAAGTAGGGTTGGTGTTGTTTGTTAGATGTACAAAGTGGAACAGAGCAGTGACATCTAGCCTTTGTTTCAGCCATTGTTGAAGTGCGCCGGAAGTGTTCATGCACAACGAAGACAAATCCCGCCACCGGAAGCGTGATAATCCCCTATTGTAACTCCGTCCGTCTGCTTTTCTGTGCATATGCTCTTTCAAATATATGCAGACATAAGACACCCCCCTCAACATATCAAAACATTGCCATAGGATAGGATAGGATAGGATAGGATTTTATTTGTTGTCATTGCACATGTTACAGAGCAACGAAATTATCAGTTACATTCCGTCCAAGAAACATAAAGGACAAGGGTAATGAAAAACAGTTATTTTTATTTGACTGCCAGGTATCCACCGCCGGGTTACATGCTTTTAGGTGATGGTGGGTACCCCTGCCTCCAGACGCCCGTATGTCTGTTGACTCCCTATAAAGAGCCGGTGATTGGGCGGGTGTAGCAGCGGTTTAATTACCGCCAATCCAAGGTGCGTTCTGTGATAGAGCGGGCCTTCGGGATGATGAAGACAGGAGTCGAGTAATGGAGGTTTACACACACACACACACACACACACACACACACACACACACACACACACACACACACACACACACACACACACACACAGCAAATACTCAATTACAACAAAAACAATGGTCTCGTTTGGTTGATACATTCATTAGGGCCTAGGCAATTGGTAATTGTTTATTTCAAATAGACACATACTTTGTACTTCTTTTTAAGGTTCTCCCACTTCTTAGAAGCCTGTTGCCTGGTCACTTTCCCCTCCACCCCCATTTCTTCCAGAAAAAGCCTACATCACAACCAACGTACAGTATAACGACATAGACATGCAGGTGCGCAGGAAGGTATTTTGAGTGGGGGTGCTGCGGTACTGTCTATAATATAAGATACAGTATTTACATGGGGGGAAAATATGCTTATATATACACAATATATAGGCTAAGTGTTGCATATGGAAAATAAAAACTTGGACATAAACTTGAACACTCTCGGTCTCTCGCTCACTAGCGCTCGCTCACACAAAAAAATCGAATTGCCCTATATATCGGTTGCAAACTAACACTCTTTTTTCCACGACATCCGATCGCCGAATATGTCATTAACACAGAGTATTAAATAAGTCTACGTTAAGTATTCTGACTTGTACTTGACTATAATAAATCACCAGGTATACGCAATGTCGGAGTTAATTTGAATGCTTTATTCCTCATGCCGTGCATGGTACAATCTTCAGGTTTCCGGTTCAATTGCATTTCATAATACAAGTCCTGCTTTTGGCAGTGCTAAACATACATTTTTTAATTTCAGTTCCAAGCAGCATAAATCCAGACAAATTGCCCCCAATTAATATTCCCTGACAGGGGAATATAAATTGGGGCAAATTGACTCGATTTAGGCTGC